>NC_062534.1:4438233-4483233 GCF_022655615.1 Tachysurus fulvidraco
ATCCTCCGGATCTATAAAACAACTTTAGACACAATTAAAATTTTGTACTTAAACAAAAGGAGAAACTATTGAACTCTAATAAAAAATCTTAAAAGAACTAGATGTAAATATATACATTATATATTATACACAATCATTTAGTTTTTTCTCTCTAATAAAATTAATAATAATAATAATAATAATAATAATAATAATAATAATAATAATAATAATAATAATAATAATAATAATAATAATAATAATAATATGCTCCAGTTCATCTTCAGTTGATTTCAGTGACATGACAGAGCTGTTAGCACCAGATGGGCTAGTTTTAGTATTTCACAAACTCCTGGGTGCAGAAAACAACAACAACAACAACAACAACAACAACAACAACAACAACAACAACAACAACAGACAATCACATGAGATTTCAGTCTTGTAAGGTCCTGTCTTGTACCTCATGTGCCTGAAGGTTCGGTGCTTATATACTCACATCAGTTGTAAGTTACCCTGTTACCCAAACAGAAAAAAGTACAATTAAAAAACTGAAAATCCCCAAAAAAAAAAAAATTCTAAATCTCAGGAAGGTTTGAGGGTTGGTGCGGTTAACTGATTAGATGTTTTAGAGACGATCCAAGGTCACATTAACCAATGCAGAACCGATAAACACCAGAGAACACACGTCTGTTACACGTCACACGTCATGTTGCTGGTTGCTGCCGGCTTCTTTGCTTTGTTTTGTTTGACCGTGGACGTTTCTGGACAGACGTATGTCCTTGAGGTGTGTAAAGCGTGTGACACGTCGAGGCGTCAGCTGCACGGTTGTGGCTCCATCGCCGAGCTGCATGGAAAGCAGGAGGCTACGTGATGTTTTCATGACTTTGTCTCTCTCTGTTCTTGTTCCAGCAGGATGGGATCCCAGAGAGTTTGCAGATTAAGGGTATGTAACACTACTCCTGCCCTCTCTCTCTCTCTCTCTCTCTCTCTCTCTCTCTCTCTCTCTCTCTCTCTCTCTCTCTCTCTTTGTCTATTTTTGATCACGGTGTTGGACACACATCCACTGCAACTTGTCCTCATGTTAAAATGTTAATCGTGGCTTTAAAAACGTTCTTATTACAGTGGACACAAATGTCAAAAGGCAGCACTGTTCTTTACCGAATGAATGGCTTCTTCAGTCGAGCGGTGTGTGTGTGTGTGTGTGTGTGTGTGTGTGTGTGTGTGTGTGTGTGTGTGTTGATGAGCGCCCTATGCCTCACCTGTGTTGGACACCCATTAATAAAAGTTGTACCAATGAGTTGAGCAGTATTCATTTGCTCTGATGAAAAAACAGCGTACACATGCAGACTATGACACACACACACACTGACACATGAAGACAGAGCGAAGACAGAGCGAAGACAGAGTGAAGACAGAGCAAAGACGAGACACGAGGACGAGAGAAGGAGAGAAAGAGAATCCATCACCAGGGCTAATCTAGCTCTACCAGATGTACGGAAATATCAGACATATGGTCTTTCCTTTCCATGCATTTCCACACTGGATTTATTAATAAATCAACTCTGAGAGAGTTCAGAATTATTCCTGGAATCATTTGTAGCTGTCACGGCTCAGGAGACCCAGGACGGTGAGACGGAGCTTCATGAAGGACAATGTGGTAATTAATACGTCATGGAGGTTTGTGTAGCAAGTGCTGTGTGAGGGTGTGAGGAAGTGAGGACGAAGTGATGAAGTGAAGAAGAAGTGAGGAAGAAGTGAGGACGTGAAGAAGAAGTGAGGAAGTGAAGAAGAAGTGAGGAAGTGAGGAAGAAGTGAGGAAGTGAAGAAGTGAGGAAGAAGTGAGGAAGTGAAGAAGAAGTGAGGAAGAAGTGAGGAAGTGAAGAAGTGAGGAAGTGACGACCGTGCGGCAGCCGTGCGGCCGCAGTGCGGCACGCAGTGCGGCCGTGCCGCACTGCTGCCGTGCGGACGTGCGGCCGCCGTGCGCCCGTGCTGCCGCCGTGCGGCCGTGCGGCCGGCGTGCGACCCGTGCCTCGCCGTGCGGCCGTGCCGCCGCGCTGCCGTGCGGCCGTGCAGCCGCGCGGCCGTCCGGCCGCCATTGCGGCCGTGCCGCCGTGCCGCCGCGCATGCCGTGCGTTCGTGCCGCCGCGCTGCCGTGCGGCCGGGCGGCCGCCGTGCGGCCGTGCCGCCGTGCGGCCGTGCCGCCGCCGTGCGGCCGTGCCGCCGTGCGGCCGCCGTGCGGCCGCGCCGCCGTGCGCCCTCCGGCCGCCGTGCGGCCGTGCCGCCGTGCGGCCGTGCCGTGCGCCCTCCGGCCGCCGTGCGGCCGTGCCGCCGCCGCTGTTTTATGTTGATGTCTGATGTTCTAGAGAAGAAACCGACGTAAACGTGTCACATTAGCAACACCAGAGGAAAAGGACAGTTGATGTCCATGGTTACACCAAGGTCCAGAGCCATGACGGAAGCGGAGATCAGAACTTCTGATCCTGACCTTCTACCGTTTGTTTCTTTTGGCAATGAAGAACATTTTGACACACTGTAGCATCACCAGTATTCTTATACCACATCTTATTTTATACAGCTAAGCATTTGATGATAAAGGGCCTTGCTCAAGGGCCCAAGGTTAGCAGCTTAGCTGTGGTGGAATTTGGACAGTTTACCATCCTAACAATTCCCACTAGTGTACAGTATAAACTCAGCATCCCGTTAATTAGAATCTAATAATCACAGTTCATAGCAGGGGGTTAGGACAAGATTAAACCAGAGTTACAGACAGATACTACAGACTGAAGACAAGAGGACAGTTTTATAACATCACAATCCTCTGATTGCACACAATAGATGATTCATGGCACCGAAAACTTACAGAATGCAGCGTGATCAAACATGACTTCAGAAGAAAAACAAATATGAAGGAGATCGATGTCGTCAGCCGACTATCCTGGCATGTGTTCTGTTTTGCAGTGAAAAACAAGCGACTCAACAAGAGAGCTCCATTTGGCTCTGGTTGTGTTGTGAGCTGTAAAAAAAATGTACGTTCGTGGCATATGCAGATGCCTTTATCCAGAGCAACTTACAATTATCTCCTTTATACAGCTGAGGGATAAGAGCATCCCTAAGGAGTCCAACACACACCATAACCAGTAGGCTACCACTTTGCTGATGGCAGTAAAAGTGTTTTATTATTCTGCCCACAATAGAAAATGCGAGAGAGCAGCCAGGGAAGCGTCACCAACCGGATGTTGTGTACTTTTACAGCTCTGGAAGGCTCCAACTCAATCATATTGACACACACAATAATTATACAAATAATTGCTTACGACAAGCCTCGAATCAGGCCATGCCCCCACAATCACCCGCCGGCGGCGGGGGGGGCAAAATCAGGTGTGAAATCGTCTAACGTGTAGGACGACTAAACCAGGAAACAAGGGAATTAGAACAGAGAATAAATGGAAGGCACTAGAAAGCAAAAAACAAACAAACAAACAAATAAATAAATAAATAAATAAATAAACAGTCACAGTAATGCTGCATTAACAACCAACCAGGAACTGGGAAATTTCCAAACTTCCTATTTTAAAAGACCTGTTTAAAAGGCTCTCCAACTTGTAATTCCTACTTGATAGTCTTAAAGTGACAAAAGTCTGCTTTTCAATATTTCTGCTTTTCAGTATTTGTTATGTTTTCGAGTTCAGGGTAAAAGTAGGTTAAGCCACTATGAACGCAGCTTTAGAGCTCAGGTGAAAAACAAGAACATGTTTTGCTGGGAATAAGTTATTTGCTACAAAACTGTACAAACTACTACCAAAACAAGACATTTAATGCCTTAATACACAAAGTATTCGTACATAGCATACACCATCTTGGAAGATCACATGACAGTCCTTTATTCATTATCTGTACTATAACACTTTCAGGTGTTCTTATCGTGTTCCTTTGCCTGGTTTCTCTCACACCAAAAAGGACAAAGGTTGAAAAAATGACTAGATAAAAAACCCAACATGACTTCGCACCAACAAATTAATGCACCTGACAAATAACAAAAAGAGAAAGAGACAGAGAGAGAGAGAGAGAGAGAGAGAGAGAGAGAGAGAGAGAGAGAGAGAGAGTACCCTATCCCTCATCTACTGTACGTTTTACCTACACCTACACCTCATATATGGGCATGTGTGTAGCCTAGTGTTTAAGGTGTTGGGCTACCAATCGGAAGGTTGTGAGTCCACCAAGCTGTCACTGTTGGGCCCCTGAGCAAGGCCCTTAACCCTCAATTCCTCAGTTATATAAAAAAAATGAGGTAATGTAAGTCGCTTTATATAGTGGCATCTGCCAAATGCTGTAAATGTTATAATTTAATATTATCCTAAATTTATCTCTTTGCTTTGTTAATATTTGATGCAAATGTAAAGTACTAAAGAGAGAGACACAGAGAGAGAGGAGATGCTGGTTAGAGACAGTTTATCATATTTATACAGGTAAAGGAAGTGATAATAAAGACAAATTTGTCTCGCTGATGATCCACAACATACTGTAATTAGAAAGTGTTAAAATGCCTAACTTGTCGTTCGTTAATAAATCAAACTTTGTAATTGTTGGAATTTGCTGTGGTATAATAATTAGAACACACTACGGCGTACTGTATGCCACTTTTTGTGTGTTGTACAGAACTGTAAAACAAATCCTTGTTTAGGATGTTGCTGTAGAAATATGTAGAAAAAGTACAATATTACCACAAGGGCGTTGATGTAAATCACTGTTTCAGAAAATTGATCAACACCCTCTGGTCATCTGAGCCCAAAGTAAATGAACTGACTTTTTAAATAACTAAATTTTAAATAAGCAAATCTGTGGGCCCGTATTCATGAAAATCTGAAGTGTAAAGAGTTTCTCCTAGTGAAAGGAAATTCTTAGTAATGTGGACAATGGCGAAAGTCTGATTTTGACATTGGTGGGGACATAATTTATTTGACACTTTTGGGGACAACATTCCCCGTATTTTGTGCATAAAACTGTTGTTATAAGAATACTTTCTTCTTCACATACCGGTAACCTGCATAATCACGTTGCATATTGTTTCATACAACGGAATCTAGCTGCAGCCGACCTCAACACATTAGCGAGAAAGACAAAGCCAATCAAACAGCGACGTGGGTTAGAGAGGCGGGACTCAAAAAAGGCAAAGGCCAATCATTTTAAGAGAGGTGAGTTACAGAGGCGGGATTCATTGCAGGGGGTAGATCTGTTAACCGTTTGTGTTCCACAAGTTGCGCTACTTTTTCCAGAATGCCGTTGTAAAATATTTTCATCTTATTTAATGACTCCTGAATAAATGTTAAATGAAATAAGTAAAAAAGCACAAGACACAGACGGATATCAGTGATTATGTATAAATATATATATATAAAAGGTTGGTCGAATTGTTGCTAGGGACAATCGAGTGTTCCCTGGATATAGTGTTCCCCAAATCGACGCCCTTGAATGTGGGCGTTTCCCTTTAAAATGAAAGAGATGATCGTAGTAAAGATAAAGATTCACAAAGCATCTTTACACATAAAAGTGTTAAGAGTAGTGAGGAGAACTTTTAAGAGTTTCTTTATCAGAGGAGAAACTGACTGAAAGGTGAAGAAGGAGAAGAAAATGTGTTGTATACAATATTTAATAATGATAGTGAGTTAATAAGATGACACAGATTAGATCGTGTGAGGATCAGAGATAACGTCTCTAATTAGATTAGAGATAAAGATGATATCATTTGTCTGTATGACATTTCTGCTCTGTGTTTCAGAGATGTTTACATTTAAATTTACATTACATTTATTACCTTTATAACATACAGATGTTAGAACATCTCTGATATGATTGGTCACGAACGTATTCCCTACACGGTATAGTCTCAAATATCTTAACATAGAGACAAAGTGAAGGTTTTAAAAGGTTTTTAATAGGCCGATTTGTAAAAAGTGCTTCTTTTTTTACTGGACAACCAATCACAGTCTTCAAAAGAGTCTGTCATACCTAGTAACAGGTTAAGCCCCGCCTCCTGTTAAAGATTAAGGGTGTTGTATTTTCCTTGTTCAGAGTTGCAATGTGATTGGTCCTGTATCTCTCTTAAGATAAGATTTCTAGGTAGATATTTTTAAGCTAAATTCTGAGATCATTCTTAGAATTTCTCTGATGTTTTCATGGATTCAAATCAAAACAATATTGGGAATTTGTTTTTGACCCACATTTAACCTTTTGTACATTGCTTTCCATTGTGTTTCTTTTCAGTGATCCATACAGTACAGTACTTCATCCTAAGCGGAAAAATGGTCTCGCACACACAGAGTTACATTAATGGCCATGTTAACAAATAGACATGCAGTAGCTCATGCTGTAAATCACACACTGGCCTTGGCCCAGAGCTCATCAGTAATGGAGATGGCTCGGTGCCTGTCAAGTGACGCCAAACGGCCAGAGGGAAAGCCAAGAGGTTTCCTGCGGCGAGATAAATGCGTCTCCTTCTCGGCCGTTCCTACAGACGAGTATAAGCTATAAAGCCTGTCGTTATTCTGACCCGGGCTCGGTCCAGAGCTCTAAGCTCCGTGAGCGACTCTGGCAGTAGCTAATCAGAGTGTAATGAAGACCTCGGCTCACGACAGAGCCTCAGAAGGTCAAAGCTGTAATCAGAGTGGAGGCATTATCATAAAAGGAAGGCTCACCTGTCACTAATTCTTCAGTTTAATTCACTCCTTCTTCCTTCGTTGACCTTTTCTTATTCTCGCATTTCTTCGGCCCGTGTTATGACTCCATTTAACGATTTACCGAATCCGTCTCGCCGCTCCCCCGTATCAATGAACAAACCGAGAAGCAGCAACCTTCTTTTTTTTATATGTACTGTTTCTTCTGCAATTATTCATCAGGATTTTTCATGGTGCTGTTAAAATTCTCTCAACTCTGATTGGTCAAAAGAAGGTCAAGCCATTTTCTAGAAAAGAAACTCAGACAATGTGATAGCTGTAATTCTAATATCATGCAATACTAACACTCAAGTAATACCAGCTCATGGGGTTTATTAAAAGGGCATGAGGGCATGGTTATCATGTTTGCCTCACATCTCCACGGTTCACACAGTGCTCCCAGGGTTTCCTACAGTGACTCCAGTTACCGGTTTAATCCAGTAACAATTTACACCATCATTAACAGCTGACTTTTTTTTTTCTCCTATTAACATACATTGAACATTTATAAAATAGTGTCTGCGCTGTAACAGTCGGTATCTTCTTGCTCTTAGTATCTGATGCTTTCTGGTTACTTGGTAACATCAAAAAATCTCTTGGGTTCTTTTTCTCTTCTTATTAGCAAAAGAAAAGAAAAAAGACTGCAGACGGAACAAGCGTTTACTGACGATGTACGTGATACGAGTTGTTTTACAGGCGTTTTACAAGACCGATTGTAACTATGAGTAGATAAAAGGTATGACTAGTAAATAAACTGTAATCGTTCATGATTTTCTGTGATAAAACACATCAGCTGTTATTGAAAAAGAATCAGCTTCAGGTTTGCTAACATTAACTCGGCTTCACGCTGTGAGTTATTTTCTTTTAACAGCACGCATTCAGGCGTCGTACTAATTTCAAACGTCATTAACGTAGACTCTAGCAACTTTGTCCCTGTTCCAGGTTGTAACACCTCCATTGTTTTAGATGTTACTCTGAGGGGTTCAGAAATTTGACCTGTACTGATACATACCTTCACAAAACAAATGAGCTTTTACAACAACTTTATTTTTTTTTATCTGCAAGTGCTTATAGACATGTGTCCCAAGTCAATGAATAAACTTAAAGTGAGTGTTGGCTTTTTGTTTTTAAATGAGTCAATGAGTAGTAAACTTCTGTAGTAGTAAAGTTTTTCTGATAAGTGATGATGAAGATGGGATGAGATGAGCTTGAAATCCACAAGGTTATTTGAGTGCGATGCAATGATTTAATTCCCATGATCCACAGTGAGAAAGACAATTGTGGTCTTCCAGTTTGATTTTAAATCGGGCTTCAAGGCCTCCAAGCAGTATTTACGCGTTCTCGTATTGAGGCAAGTGTATCGGTGTTTCTATGGCTTTCTGTATGAAGATCTTAGAGTTGTTTTTTTTTTTGAGTTTTGACACCATACAGCAGATGTACTTGATAACTCTGTGTTAAACTTTTCCAGAACCCTGCAGGGGGTTTTGTAAGTGACAGCATCAGCATGCAGGATGATGAAGATGAAGAGTTTTGAGGACAGGGCCGTTGTCTGCCAGATGTCGGTCATTTCCCTTGGGTGATTTATCCTTAAACATATCATTCAAGCTATAAAAGTGATGGCACCATGTAGAGAGTAAAGATGGACTGCATTTGTATCATATCTCACAGATGCTACTTAGTTTCTAATAATTCTTAAAAGAAAAAAAAGAAAGAAAGAAATGAGCTCCGAGATGCGATAAAAAAAATATAGTGTTAGAAGACAATTGGTGGCTAATAAAAACATAACTAATAAAATATACTCATAGTATAAATGATTTAATTATAATAAATGGTCTATTAAAATGGACATAATTGTCCATTAGGTCCCAAAACAATCAAACACTTAATAACATGTTTTTCATGTAAGTAATGTTGTTCAAAATGTAAAATTCTTTCAAGCAATCCTGTAGTTTACACTTTTAAAGTTTGTTTTTTAAAAAGAAATAAGGTTTATGCCTTTAATTCTCTATGAGCAATTGTTGACTGTGTTATAATTAAGAAAGGAAATTGGTATTTTTTTTACCAAGACATTTAGTGTGTTAGGTTTCACCGACGAGCCTTTAGTGTTACAATGAATTAAAGAATGAAAGGAAATGTTCGTGTCAAGGTATTATTACTAAAAATAAAATAAAATAAATAAATAAAATGACTTTTTCTTCTTATTTAAACATGCAAACCTTTGCACTCACGTTGTATATTTCTAACCTGTTGTCATTTACCTTTTCCTGTTATCGAACCAGACAAATTAACGAATTATGTCAAGAAGGAATGGATGAGATAATAGAACATTTTTAACACTAACAATTAGAATTAAATACAATTAAAACTAACATTTAAAATACTGTATTTCTCACAGGATCCTGCACATAAAACAGAAGCAAAATACAGCAAAGAAGCCTTATTATTTCTCTGAATTAAAGCAGCGTCACACTTTTATATTGGCTATTCCTTTAGAAGCCCCACCCCTTTCCCCTCACCTTATATTAAACTGTGAAATAAATTATATTAATGTATGCTTTACTTTAGAAATTTCTGTTTTTGTTCATTCAAATACAGATCAGTTTAATGGTAAACAAATCATTTTAATGGTAATTCTGATAAAAAATTGTTGAGCTGCAGCCGGTGTCACCCCAAGGACAAATTTCATGGTTATCCCACATTCAAGGGCTAAGCATTAGATAAACGATTTGTGAAAAGTCTTTGCTGAAAATGCACTGGGTTATGTTCCTGAGTGTGTGCTGTAGGCTTGGCTTGGCAGCTCAGAGCTTTAGTTTTAGCACTACAAGGACAAACCCTGTAAAAAACCCAGTAACAAACTCTGTGAAGGAAGAATTGACTGGATGTCTGACACATACTGTAAACGCACATAATGTGCTATGTGTACAAATTACAAGCATTTTTAATTACCTGACCCTTTGGCCAAGCACTTTTTTCTTTGCTTCTATCTACTAGGCTTTATTTCAGTAACACTGATGTTAGAATTAGCAGGAGTATAGAATAGCAGAATAGAATAGCAGTCGTATTTGTACTGATGACAATAGTAGCAGAAAAAGCAGTAATAATAGTAGCAATAACAATACTAGTAGTAATAGTAGAAGGAGTAGTGTTAACAATACTTGTAGCAGTGGTAGTAGTAGTAATAATAACAATACTCATAGCAGCAGCAATAGTAGTTGTATTGATGACAATAGTAGCAATAAAAGCAGAAGTAGTATTAGTAGTAGTAGTAGTAGTAGTAATAGTAATAACAATCCTGGCAGCAGTATAGTAGTCGTAATAATAGTATTATTAATAATAACAATACTAGTAGCAGTTGTAGTAGTAGTAGTAGTAGTAGTATTAACAATACTAGTTGTAGTAGTAGTAGTAGTAGTATTAGTAGTAGTAGTAGTAGTAGTAGTAGTATTAACAATACTAGTATCAGTATAGTAGTAGTAGTAGTAGTATTAACAATACTAGTTGTAGTAATAGTAGTAGTATTAGTAGTAGTAGTAGTAGTAGTAGTAGTAGTAGTAGTAGTAGTAGTAGTAGTATTAACAATACTAGTAGCAGTATAGTAGTAGTAGTAGTAGTAGTAGTAGTAGTAGTAGTAGTAGTAGTAGTAGTAGTAGTAGTAGTAGTACTCAGTAGTAGTACAATACTAATAGCACTAGTGTTCTCTCGAGTATGAACTTTAGAACAACCTGTAGAAGTAGGAGCAGCAGCAGATGTACTCAGTATGAAAATTTTCACTATTTCACATTTCAACATAAAGGCCAATATACTGTATAGAGGTGTTTCTTTTTTATCTGTTATATATATTTTTTACTCTCACGTACAGCTGGCCTTATGAAACAATAGACGTGGATGGATGAGCCTCGACAGCAAATAGGCGAAATGAAATTGGATGTCAGAATCGTGAATAGAAAGCGTGCGATAGTCAAGCATACACAAGAATATCCCAGAATGCTCTGTAATTGGAATCAGAGATGAAGTGCCTGGCACATCAACAGGAGCCGCGATGCAAATAGAAATGCAGAGTTTCAGGAATGACAGCGGAATCACATTTCAAGGGGATCATTCTGTGAAAAAAATATTTAAAAATAGCCTAATATAAATGAGTTCAAAATTAATCACAGAGCAGCTTAGAAATAAATGAACAAATTTAAGGCCATTTTATAAATAAATAAATAAAATAATAATGATGATGATAATGAATAAATAGAAATAAATACATAAAATACTAAAAATTAAACTAAAAATAAATAGTCAGATTCAATAAATAATTGTATATTTTTATCTTAAAAATCAATTATTATTATTATTATTATTATTATTGAATTCATCTTTTTATCTTACAAAATACATTATTATTGTTATTATTAATAATTGTAGCTTTTTATCTTAAAAATAAATTATTATTATTATTATTATTATTATTATTATTATTATTATTATTATTATTATTATTATTATTATTTACTTCGTTTTACCTGGTCTCCTAACATAGTTATTGTCACATATTGCAGAAATCTGTCCTTGGGGCTTGCCTCCATGTAGCAGTAGACATATAGCTGTAAATAGACCATTTATCCTAAAAACCCCATCGCTCTTTGGGATTTCTTTGGAAGTTTAATAACAGAGAGCAGCAGCATGCAGCATGAGCGATGAGCACAGGATGCAGTTATTTTCTCCTTGCCGGATTATTCGCTGATGGCTCCCTAACGTTTCGCCACTGACAGCACCTCCCATGACAACTTAATTCATAATTTGACCATCTGTAATCAAGTTCCATTCCTTCCCATTTTTATGCTGTCCATTGAAAGATAGCGAGGGAGAAAAACACACTAGGGGGGAGGTGATGACAAAACTAATGGGATTTCAGTGGTGAATGAGGACAGAAACGGTCTCCAATGGACCAATCCTATGGGAAGTGGTAGCAGTTGGCTCATTTTGAGATCGAGAACTCTTCGTTCTGGTACTGTAGGAGTAAGGAAGCAAGGCAGTCGGACTTGGGTTTGAATGTAGAGCAGGGATTCTTAAAATGGTTGTAACCAGGGACCACTTAAATTTAAATTTAAATAAATAAATAAATCCAGACTTCTTAGCATGGTTTTTATTTCTACAACATAATAAATTTATTATCCTTTTATTTAAATCTAAACAAGAATATAATTCAGAAAAGTTTCATTTGTGAAATGGCATATTTATTTATTTATTTATTCATTCATTCATTCATTCATTCATTCATTCATTCATTCATTCATTTATTCATTTATTTATTTATTTATTTATTAGCATAATTACTTTACTAATGCTAGGCAGAGGTTTCCCCTTAGCCAAGCTTCAAAGAACCCTTGGGGTTACTGAACCCCTCTTTCTATATTCCCCGTTTGGAGCTAAAACTTTAGAAATCTCTTTCTTTCATCTCACAGCCTTTATCATTTCATCACTTCTAGTGAATGCTGAGAAATTCCTCTGTATTTCCTTCACGACTGTTAGTAGGTCACATGATACCCATCGAAGTATGGAAGTGTGAATTGGTGTGAAAGCACCCGGGTAGAGATGTTAATCAGAGCAACGCGATGGTATGGAAATAGGAACGCTCAGTACATCAGGGACACATCAGAGAAGGGAAGAATATAAAATCTTTTTAAGCACCGTGATGTTGTTCTTCGATCAGGACACATTTGTGTATCTAAAGTAAAGAGAAGAAAACTTCATAACAACAAGCTACCTTTATGTTTCTGATGAATAATTTAAAACATTAACAGCATTCTTTCTCGCTCTATCAAACTATACTTTAATTAACTTGAAATATGGAATATTTATTAAAATACATACAGTGATGTATGAATTCATTTAAAACTCATTGTTTAAAACATCTTTCACTCTGAATCTGAGTCCATTCTAAATTTTGAAAAATGGATCTTTTAGTCACATTTTTTTAGTCACCTTGTTTCTTGATCACATTTCTTAATAAACATTTGGAACAAGTTACTTGATTGACTTACTTAGTCAGGGCTGTCAAGTGTCACGCATTGAGAGTGACAGTCACGCATTTTGGTCTTTTGTCACGCTCTCCCGCCACACATTGTATTTGTCACGCAGGAAAACTGACTATTTATCATATATTTAATATGCCGCAGTGCCCGAGATGTATCAGTCAGCACCGCTGTCTCTATGGAATCAAACGCGTCTCTCCTGGAATTCCTGGAGTCAAGCCTGACACTTATCAGCCAATGAAAAAAGGAGGCTACACAATAGCCAATCAGAAAATAGCACTATTGTATCTGGATAAGATTTAACGCAACAACCAGTGAAAAAACAACATACATTATAGAGGGTATTTTCAATGGTCGGTTTGAACAAAACCTCAACACGAAACAGCTTGTCTCTGGACGGCTGGACGGGACATTGTCCTCAGTCATGACCCTAAAAATGTCTGGGCTTGTGCTGAACTGTTTTATATGGGAGCAACATTACACATGATAAAGGGGTCCAAAAAGGCAACAAACACTTACAATAAACACCACCAGTCATAATCTCTCTCTCTCTCTCTCTCTCTCTCTCTCTCTCTCTCTCTCTCTCTCTCTCTCTCTCTCTCTCTCTCTCAACAGCAATACAACACTGTTAGCTAAATTAGAGATTCTTTTAAAATATTTCTAGATCCTAAATGTCTGCTTGTCATCAGTATCGTTGCTTGCTAACGGCATATTGAATTTTTTGCTACTTTCATATTAAAAATAACTCATAATTGTAATACAACAGCAAAATGCAGTGTGTCAGGACATAAACCGTAGTTTCGGGTTAATACACTTGTTTAAGTTTTACAAGTATTACAAGAAAACTATAATAAAACTCAGTCTATACTGTAGACCCCGATTAAGTTTGGCACCAAAGCCTCAATAGCAAGATAACTAAACGTCAGGAGTGTGTTGCTTCACGGTCGTTGAATATTTAAACCTGTATTCAGAAGAGAGACAGGCTTCCAACATGGCGAGAAAAGTCAATATTTGCATGCTGTGAATATTCATGAGCGTCAACACTAGAGAAACAGGAGGGACTCTAATTTCAACAAACGTGATTTGTGCTTGGAAAGAACCCAAGAGTAGATCAGGTTTCCTGTGTCAACACACTCAGAAAAGGTCGAATGTAAAGCTTAGGAACATGCATGACTTATTTTTATAAGCAAAGTCAAATTTTTGAGTTCTCAGTATCCTTAATGTTAATATGATTGATCGTTATTCTGTTATTAAGCTTACACTTGTTCCGAATTACCATAGGCTAATAAGATTCTTCAGACAAAACAACCTCGGGCTGTTTTACCGAGCTTCTACAAACACGACAGACCTAAATTAAACAATTTTGTGTTATAGATTTTCCAAACGTGCAGCGTTAGCACATCTGTCATCCTTCCCTTCAGTCTGGCACACGGTCCTGACCAGCTCAATAAATACGTAGCTCTGACCTACGGCTAGACGAATAAATAAATAAGGAGGAGGACCGTTGCTTGATGTCCTGGACTTTGGGAAAGGCGCATACACTGATCTCCTGATGCATGAACTTAAATATTGAGGTCGTCCTTTGCCTCCGAATACTTGAATAATTAATGACACACTTGGGCTGTGGTGATCTCTCTCTCTCTCTCTCTCTCTCTCTCTCTCTCTCTCTCTCTCTCTCTCTCTCTCTCTCTCTCTCTCTGTCTTTTCACAATAAATCTCTATCTCCAGAGCAGCCAGAGTGAGACTTTGGGAAAAACACACAGCTGTTAGACAAGTTACACTGAGTGCTCTTGTTTTTCAATGATCACTCCTCATCTGTTAATGGAAACATGTTTGAATATTTCTCTCTCTCTCTCTCTCTCTCTCTCTCTCTCTCTCTCTCTCTCTCTCTCTCTCTATCTATCTATCTATCTATCTATCTATCTATCTATCTATGTCTCTCTCTCTCCTGTGATTGATGAGGTTAATATGATAAACAGCAATCAAATCCTTGTTATATGATAGCAGGAGTTCATACGGTGTCTCTCGCCCTTGGGGCTTCCCAGCAGAAGCAGAAGCAAAACAGTGGCTGTAAATAGGATTTTCGACAGCCTACATCAATTGGGCAGGTTTTTTGCTATCAATGTGATTAGTCTCTGCAGAATTCTTCAGTGTTGTTGGCATTGTTTTAATTTGTGGATATGAGAGGAGTTACTCCAAGTCCAAACTCAAGACCTGTTGAGTATATACATCAATACAAGACCTTAATAGATTTGTAGGATCTATTAGAGGTTTTCTTTTAGAAATATGTGAAATATGCAAATTAAGCATTAATACACAAGTCCATTTTTGAGCAAAACACTGATCAGGTTCCACTTGATCCATCAAAACTGCTGTGACACCCAGACTCCATAAAACCTCTAAGATGTGCTGTGCTATCTGGCCCCATGATGTTTGCAGTAGATCCTATAAATCCTTTAAGTTGCGAGATCGGGGCCTGCCTGGATCAGACTTGTTTGTCCAACACATCCCACAGATGCTTGTTAGGATTGAGATCTGGGGAATTTGGATGTTAAGTCAACACCGTGAACACTGTGGTTTGTTCCTCAAACCATGACAGGGTAAATTATCCTGCTGAAAGTAGCTACTAGGGAATACTGTTGCCATGATGGATGGAGAGTTCTTAGTCTGCATCCATATTTATGTAGGTGGTAATTGTCAAAAAAACATCCACAAGAATACAGCAGATCATTGCCCGTCGTATCGCACTGCCTCAGCCATCTTGTTTTCTTCCCATAAAGCATCCCGGTGCTATCTGTTCACCAGATAACCAGTCCACCATTCTACATTGCACCATGGTCCAGACCTGATGCTTATTTTAGGTGCAGTGAACAGGGGTCAGCATGGGCACTCTGTCCACTCTGAAGCTACTCAGCTCCATATGCAGCAAGCTGTGATTCTCTGCATGTTCTAACACCTTTATATCATAGCCAGCATGAACATTTTCATCAATTTGTGCCACAATAGCTCTTCTGTGGGCTTGGACCAAACAGGATAACCTTCGGTTCCCAATGCGTATCAGTAAGACCTGCACGTCCATGACCCTGTCACTGATTGTTCTTTTCTTGAACCACTTTTGGTAAACAGTAACCACTACATAGCAGTAAGGTCCCATAAGACCTCCTGTTTTAGATTTTCTTTTTAGATCCAGTCTTCTGACCACAACTTGGCCTAACCAAAGTCGCTCAGAAACTTACTCATGCCCTTTTCTCCTGCGACAAGGACTGACTGTTCACTTACTGCCTAATACAGTATATCCCACCCCTTGACAGATGCCATTGTAAAAAAGATACTATCTTGTTATCCATTTCATTTACCATTTAATGCTATGGCTGATCGTTGTACATTACACTCAGAATAATGGTCACATTTGGAAAAGAGCTTCTTCTTTTGCTTTTCAATGTAACGTATTTAAAATGTCACTTCAAGTCAAAAGTAATTTAGATTTCAAGAAAGGTTTACCAGGTTTGCCAGGGTTTTATTATATTTGAGTCCATGTGTGAAATCACACACACACACACACACACACACACACACACACACACACACACACACACACACACACACACACACACACACACACACACATTATTTAAAAAAAACAATTCTTACTAAATGTTTGGACATCTTTTAAATTAAAATATTAATTAAAAACATTTGGACATCTTTTAAATTAAAATATTAATTTAGTTTTTGCTAATTATTTAGTTTTATCAACCAAACAACACAATACAACTTGAGAGCAAAGGCAGATTTATTCTTTGAAATGCATTCCTGAATTTTGATCTTTCTTCGCTATTTCATGAAAGGTAAAGGGGAGAAATAGACCTTGACAGTGGCAACCAAAGCAATAAGAGAAAAGTCCCACAGCCTCCAATCAAACCTCACTGCCAAGAAAGCCCTGCTACAACTCCATCTTCAATTGTCTGTGCCCGACTCATTTCATTTTTACAAATATACCTGTCAGACAGCCCGAGCCAAAGCCATAAACCCAGGCACCTTTGTGCGGCTGTCACAAAGTCTCAAACCTATTAAACACATGCTTATAATAAAAATGTACTCCACCGTTATTTTGGTTATCCTTTTACAAGCTTTATGAAAAAGCCAGCATTGTACATCTCAGGGGTTTGACTAAATATTTTACAGCTACTGTATATCTTAAAATTCTCCACTTTTGACAACAAATATGTTTAATTATAGGATTAGATTTATGAAAAATAAAATAATGCAGAAAAATACAGAAATCACATACTGTAGGTTGAACGATTTTAAACAAAATGAGATGGGAATGGATTCTGGAGAAGGAAACACGATGATGCTGTCATCACTTGTCACTTGTTAATAAGTTACAGGCAGAAAACTAGCTCTAAAGATGACCGTTTTGCCGTCTGCTCTTGAGCAAATGTGGTGCTCGATAATATGTTTCCATCTCCACTCCGTATGGAAATGTTGTTATTTTGGCTATTTTCTCCCCTTGTTTTGTCTGTCTGTCTGCAACATGCAACATGTGTCAGGAGACTGTTTACAAACTAAAACAGAAATCTAAAAGACCTTTCTAGCTAAGAGGGATTTTCTCACACAGTAAATGACATGATGTGATTTGATCACTTTTTCAATCTTGATATGAACAGATATGAAGCAACAGATATATCACCTTGGTTTATAATCAGGTATTGGCTTAAAATGTCGGAAATGCCTCTGGGAAGTCAAATCGTCATCAAAATGGAGAAGAGCTCTTAGCCGCTTGATAAATATGTATGTACTCCCTGTGTTTTGTATGGATTTCATTTGCATTGACATGCCCTTTTTGTCCTGTCTCAGCCTCGTCCTGTCCTGATTGTGTTAAATTGATCTTTTTTAAAGCCATAAGTGTGTTTATAGAATAGAAGCCTTTATTTTGTAACATATACATTACAGCAACGTGTATTGTTTCTGTAAATTCTTTCTTCGAATATCCTAACTTTGGTTGTTGTTGTCAGAGCCCAGGGCCAGCCATGATACAGTGCCACTAGAGTAGGGTGGGTTAAGGGCCTTGCTCAAGGGCCCGACAGCGGCATCATCGGCCAAAACATCCCCCTTATTTATACCTTTATATTTCTTCCTTTCATTGCAAAATCTTCGTCATTCTTTCCTTATCTTTTGCATTTAAAAAAAAAAAAAAAAAAAAAAACCTTTGACACTTTTTCATTGTAACTTTGAACAAAGGTTTTAAACTCATGGTATCTTAAGTATGTAACCTAGTGAACCAGCATTAATGTATTCAGTGTTAGAGATTTAAGCACTTATGTACGTCGCTCTGGATAAGGGCGTCTGCCAAATGCTGTAAATGTAAATGTAAATGTAAATTGTAAACAGCATTCTATAATGGTTTCCTTATGTATTTTCCATTTTTCTGACTATAGATCATTCATGTTTAATGTTCTGTGTCTCTTCTCTGACCCCCTGGCTGGAATATTTATGCTGATGATGATAATGACAATCGGATTACTCCTAATTAACAGCATGTCGATTACACACACTTACAATATGAAGACAGCGAGGCTTGGGTTTAAATGCCGTGAGGGACTTTTCACCTCAACCGATGAGATAAAAACGAATGTGAATGACGCTTATAATCACACTCAGAACTCTCATATATATATATACACCATACACAGCACTCATGTTTAATAAGTAGATTAGGATGTAAATGTAAAAGTAGCTGCTTTTCACTTTTAAACACACTCACAGTGAAGAAGCAAAACTTGACTGTGGAAGCAATTTCTAATCTGCGACGCTAAATCAGAGAAGGCTGTAACTAATGATGGCTCTTTATTATGAGAAATAGGTCCCATGATTTGTTTTAAAACAAACATTACATTCATTCTTTTTCTTTCACAAAATCTGTACTTTTCTTAGGCAAATATTAAAATACTTTGTCACTAAAATGTCAGATATCACCCAAAACATGTCGGCCAAATAATAAGTCTTTTGGGAATTCAGCAAATATTTGCACAGAAATGTCAAACATTGTGCCTTGTTTATGTTCACAGGAGAACTTACACAAGAAAAAGCTTGTGAGAGCTTCTGGGTTTGTGTACGGTCACATACGAGAAGTCTCGCTAATCTAAATATCATTTTATTAGCTTTAAATTCTATACATGCCACTAAGTTAATGTTGTATATTATATATATATATATATATATATATATATATATATATATATATATATATATATATATATATATATATATATATATATATAGATACAATGTCAAATTTTAAATTGCCAAATTCTTTCAATTACACACAAATATAAAGAAAATCTTGTCTTCATATTAGTGAATTGAAAGAAAGCAATTCAAAACAAATCCATAAATCCCATAATGATAACAAGCTGCAGTGGCTGAGCTGCTTTATTGGAGGTTGTAACAAGCTATACTTTTATTCTCTTAAAGCAAACCAGCTGATTTGTGAAATCGCTTGGCAATTTTCAGCAGATTCACACTTCTAATTACAAAACAAATCCAACAACAAAACATGTTACAGAACATTTGTAAAACTAGCATGGATTTATTTATTTATTTATTTTTGTTGTGGTCAATGCAAACATTTATACACAATTTTATAAAAAAAGATCGATAACTGAGGCCCAATCAGAATGTGTATAGTATATGAACATTTTGTAGAAACTGCTTCACAGATAGTTCTTTACAATTGGAGAACCAAAAATGAAGAACCAAAGCAAACATATCTGCTAAATCCTAATCTGCTAAATATAATGCTACACTTTATGTTTGCGATCATTTGCATTACATATTTTCATCCAATGAATATTTCCATATCATCCACAGGAGAACGTGCTCTGTTGGATAACGAGGACTTTGTGATCTCACACATATTGAGGAAAGACGCTGGACTTTCTATGTTGTCTGTCATGAGGAGTTTAAAGCGTTATTGCCAGTTGTTTATCCGGAAATGTTTTCTGTTGCTGCTAGTGGGCGACGTCTTTTGGGCTTTCTTTAACAGGCGGTGGTGAGCAGACCTGAAAGCTGCCTACTGTTGTTTACTACATTACCCAAAATCCCAAAGGAAGCCGTTGCCATGCTGTCGGAAAACATCAGATGGGCTGAGACTTGCATCTTGGAGGGAGATGGGGTGGGAGTTTGAGGGATGATGTTCAGGAGATCTAATGCTTTATGTACACATTTCGATTGTAAAATTGTTCTATATAGTTTTACTGCAAAAGATGTCGAGAGCTTTGATGAGAATGACTTCAAATCTTTTTTAACTGCATAGGCTATATAGATAAAGCATTTCAACGATTATTATAGCACATGTAGACTTCAATTGCCCAGAAAGCTCTTTCCTGTAGGCTTTTTATGGTGATATTTAAGTTTCAGCCTTTATTACAATGACAGCTCAAACTGAGAAATAAAAAAAAACTCTAATATTAACGTAACCTGGAATATATAAGCACAACACCCACAGATCTTTAAAACTGATCATATGAGGAATAAAACAATTTGACATGTTCAATTTTTAGACTAATAGTATTAGTGAATCAGCTTTTTACAATAAATTCAAATGAAGCTGTGGTATAATACACACAGAATAATTTGATTTATTAAGCTTTTTTTTTTTTTTTTTTTTTTTGAAGCTCATGCTGTTTGTGTTTGTTTACTCTCATGATTATACTTTATTAATTAGAAACCATTAATGAGTCTAAACCCAGACGTTTTTCAGAAGGAAAGCTATAAATCACGGTCTTATCAATGGGCACAGAGCAGCTGATTAATATCTGCCATTTAGTTCTAGGCAGGTAGTTAGGAATGACGCAGTCGAGTCAACACTCTCGGTCTGGCAGCAAATCCGAGCTACAGCATTTCTTGTGAACAATCCGACAGCAGCAGTTCATATCGTTGCCGCACGATGCACTGCGTTGTCCTTTTACTGAGATTGATCTCCATTATAAATCGAGCTGTAGTTCTGTAGTTTCTTAGTTATTTTTTTCTTTTCTGCTTTTCTCTAGCTCCTTTTCAGAGTTGAGTTAAAATGTATAGCATGAAGCTAATACAGAAATTGAAGGAATCTGTGATACTGTAATTATGTGGTATGTGGTATCTCAGTGGTTAAGGTTTTGGTCCAAAGGACCCGTTGCTAGGAACTGTGGTCATTCTAATGTTACTGCACGAAATATTGTTTGAACATTCAGTATTCACATACAGTATATACACTGGTCGGTCGGCGCTGTTTCTGTTACTATTTATTGTCTTTTGTGTATTGCATTTTTTGTACTTTTTGTATCGTCTTGTAACTTTATGTCTGCACTGTTTTTTGTCCTGCACTGTCTTTTGTCCTGCACTGTCTTGTTTGTCTTGTCCTGCACTGTTTGCACCAGGTTGCACAGTTGCACTTTATGTGGCTAAGACTACTTACTAAGTCCTTAGCCCTGTCTTTGTTTTATCTAGCACCACGATCCTGGAGAAACGTCGTCTCATTTCACTGTGTACTGCTATAACAGCTATATATGTTTGAAATGACAATAAAAGCTTCTTGACTTGACTTGACTACTGATCGGAAGGTCATGGGTTCAAACCCCAGGCCCACCAAGCTGCCATTGCTGGGCCCCTGAGCAAGTCCCTTGTTGCTCAGTTGTACAGTAAGTCACTCTGAATAAGGGTGTCTGCTAAATGCTGTAAATGTAATTAATGACAAGCAGTTGATTACAGAGACACAAGTCAGTAAATACAAATGCACACATTTTTCTGTGTTTTTTTTTATTATAAAAAAAACCCACAGTTGTTTATGTGTGTTATATTTCCTCATGGTAGCCTTAGTGACCTAGTGAACCTGTATTGATGTACTGTATTCATTATTAGAGACTTCAAAGCACTTTTGTACGTCTTTCCGGATGAGAGCGTCTGCCCGATGCCGAAAATGTAATGTAAATGTAAATGACCGGAGGTGATGGCTTTGTTCTATAGGGTGTGAGCTAGATATCTAGCTAGACTCTGTGAGTTTGTTCATGTTTGTCCATGTGCTGGTGCCAGACATGAGGTTTTGCTTTTTTACTTGGTTCCTAGTTGATAGTTTATTTTAATGTAGTGTATCTTGTGACTTCATTCGTGTTTAAAAAAAAAAAGGGAGGTTCTAATGGTTCTTAAAACCATGTTCTAACGAATCACTAGTTCAGTGAGAGCTCGAGAAAAATCTGGAAACCTTGGAGGTGTGAATTGTAGAAATATATGTAGATGTATGAATATATATATGTATATTCACTCAATTTTTTTTTGTTAATTTTTTTTATATATATATTTTGTATGTTTATTGTGCATTATACAGTTAGTGTCCTAATCCTTTGAGTTGTGGCTGATGTGGCATCAAATTTCCCCTTAGGGTTTGATATAGGACTCTGCACTCTACTCTAATTCCAATAATCCCGGTAAAACGTACTGCAGTCTGTGTTTAGCCGAGAGGTTGCCAAATCCGTACAATGTACATGCAAATATTATGTTTGACATATTAAGCTTTGTCTTTTTATCCATATAAAAATCTTGTCTTTTACGAATCTGTTGACATTTCTGTGAACCAGCAGGTCATTTAACTTCCTGTGGTTAAATAAAATTTCTACAATTCACATCATTCACCCAATACCACATCACTTGCACTAGATTAGTCATTTGTCTTTGTTGTCATTTAGCTGTAGGGTGACATGGAGTGCATTTTAATGATGGCCTTTTGTGCCCTTCATCAACCCAACTGATACTTCTTATCTTTTACACTTTAAGTAGAATAAAAATTATTTAATATTTACAATTTTCTGCCACGACCCAAAGCAGTGTGACTTATATAATATCAACTTTTTCACCCACTGAAAGAAATAAAAGTAGGAGTACAAGTAGGCAGCGCTATGGGAATAGTTTCCAGAAAACAAATTAAAAAGAAATGACTAAATAACCACTGAAATCTCAGAAAACAAAAAAATAATAATCTGACTTTTGCATTTTATGAGTTAAAAGTAAACAATGAATGTGCAGACTAGCTGCGTGCACTAAAAAGTAAAGACTGCAATTCAAATCATGAGTCATTTTAAAGGATCAGTAGTGCAAAGCTTTCAAATGATGCTCAGATTTCTGTCTAGTCTATAAAGAGGTAATGAGGTGATAGCACCTGGGCGCCCGATCGTCATGCATATTTCATCTGAAGCCTGCTTGGTTTGACTGCCATTGATGCAGAAGGAGCAGATTGTCTGTAGGGTTTTCTAAGTTCTGTATCCGGTTTACCACATTTGCATGTGTAGAGCATTAGATGATGATAAAAATTGGTTCTTCTTGGTGAATCTAAAGGGAAGCAGGCATGATTGGCCAGCGAACTCTGGATGAGATGACTACAGTTTCAGTAGCACTCTGTTGTCTGATTCTTCTCGGTTCAGCGGTTTCAGAGCCTGTGTATTTCCCCGCCTGTCACATCTCTTTACGATTGATCAGTTCTGATGCTTCCACCAAAGTGGACCTTTTGCTTTCCTTGTTTCTAAAAGCCACCCTGTCCCTCGTAAGCTTTCAAGAAGGTTCAAGAAGAGGGATAAGTGTTAATCGAACAGAAGCATTATCTGCTTAGGTGCTTTGGATGCTTTGAAAAGAACAACTTTTTAGGAAGGTTTGTTGATTTTTTTTTTTTTGCAATGCATTCAAGTGCCTTTAACTGGTTTGCATATAAACCGTATATACTGTAGTGTCCCCTGTGAACTCCTTTCATTTACTAGTGCTGCAAAATTAGTGACTTTTTTCTTACATTTGGTTAATTTTTTTAGAGTCAAAATAAAGCCTAGCAATTTTTGGAGCAGTTCACATGACAGCAGCTGGTGTTACGAGTTGTGTAAAGCATGACAGCATGGTGACCTGCCCAATCAATAATCGACACTGGTTCTAATAACCAATCACTGATCTCCATCGTTTCTCAACGGCCAATCACTGAGCTTCCTTTCCACAATGATTAAAAATTAATCACCATCGTTCTTAGTGGCCAAGTCATTGTTGTTTTAAACAACCAATCACTGCTTAACATTGTTTGTGACAACCAATCACTGATCACCATTGTTCCTAACGACCAATCAATATTTATCTTTATTCCAAATTACAATTAAATGATCACCATTGTTGGCTTAATGGTTAGCACGTTCGACTCACACCTCCAGGGTTGGGGGTTCGATTCCCGCCTCCTCCTTGTGTGTGTGGAGTTTGCATGTTCTCCCCGTGCCTCGGGGGTTTCCTCCGGGTACTCCGGTTTCCTCCCCCGGTCCAAAGACATGCATGGTAGGTTGATTGGCATCTCTGGAAAATTGTCCGTAGTTTGTGAGTGTGTGAGTGAATGAGAGTGTGTGTGTGCCCTGTGATGGGTTGGCACTCCTTCCAGGGTGTATCCTGCCTCGATGCCCGATGACGCCTGAGGGCTCCCCGTGACCCAAGAATTTCGGATAAGCGGTAGAAAATGAGTGAGAGTTATCACCATTGTTCCAAATGACCAATCTTCGTTTCTCATACAAGGCATTTTGACATGCAAATCATTTTTATGATTCAGTGAATATGGGAATGATATAATCTGCTGACGTCTATGAACTTTCTGAGCATGTATTACTGTACATACTTTCCCACAAAAATTGTTAGCAAAAAAAGTATCTCACAAAGAAATTCCTTATTGTTTTTTGTCTCTGCAGGATTGTATGGGCCTAACAGCATCCTAAATGCCTGTAAGCATAAGTACTGTGGTCTGGGGAAGCACTGTGTGGTGGACTATGCGAGTGGTGAGGGCGAGTGCCAGTGTCTGGATCGATGCAAGCCTCACTACAAACCCGTATGCGGATCTAATGGGAAATTCTACCAGAACCACTGTGAGCTGCACCGAGCTTCGTGTCTGGCTCATGAAAGAATCACCATTGTACACAGCGAAGAATGTTTCTACAAAGGTAAGGAATGGAGAAAATATCCATATAAGATTTGACTAGTGTGTAGAGATCTGCTGATTATCAATATACACAAAGATGTCATTCGATAACAAATTATATCAGCAAGTACAGTTAAATAAAACATTCAAATCACAAATACTCCGTTGAGATTTGAAGTGATTGCGATGTTTTACTCAAATTGTAATCAAGCTGTGAATAAAAATATGAGTTAAGAAGTCGAGTAGAAGTGCAACATCGGAGGAGGTGGTTAGGTCACTTATTGAAAGCCCTCTTATTGCCATAATCTTCTCAATCTGCCTCTCCTGTCACGGTCATTCACTCTTTGCCAAATCACATTTGATCTGTTTCACAGCGTGGATGACATCTGTTCCGCTCATTAGGTCTGCTCTAACAGACTCGAATTATTCATCATCTTCTAAGAGTTTGTTTTAGATGTAGATATTACACAGCACCATGACGGTACACAGAATTAACTTGGATTTGTCTCAAAACAGCGGCAGCTTTGTTCTAGTTCATTTGTCCTTTGCAGCGATAATTAGAAGGAACCAAACCTTGTAAAATTCTAAAAAGAAATTGATAAAAAAAATTAAAAAAAAATAGTTTTCCTGCCAATAATACACATGTGAAAAGTCTGCTTTAATCAGACCTGAATAGATTTAAACAAAAGGTCATTAGAATGCTTTCTTTTGGCTACCTTGCAATGGCTATCTGCCATGTTGAGTAAGAAGCCATTTTGACTAATGCAGCGGTATCAATCAATCTTGTCAGAAATGGCGGTTGCCATTATGTAGATAAAAACCAGACCCAAGCGTGGGGATAGAAAAATGACATGAATTATTAACAAACATGAAACATTGAAAGGGAAACGAAGCACAGAAAATAACACAACGTGAACAAACCAGAGATGAGAGAATAACATGGTAATAACCATGACCAATAACATGGTCATGTCCAGATTCTGTACATCAGAAGGGAAAGGGTGTGAAATATACTAAGTTTCAGGGGCAGTTCTAGGATTTCATCTTTAGGGGGTTTTAGCCCTCAGTGAGAATTTAAAACAAGAAGAGTATTATATTATATATTATATGACTACATAGTAAGCCAAAAGTTCTGGTATTATTTAAAATGGCAAAAGTGGACACCAAAATTTTATGCATGATGTAATGATGCCAATCTTGAATCAAATCAGTTCATGTATTTGTGCATTCTATACAAACAGTGTGTCCAATGAATGCAGTCATTAATAAGCTAATATTCACAAGACAAAGACCAAATAAACAAATGTTATTTTTATTTAGTATTAAATGGATTGTTTGCATTAATATTTTGTTTGTGCTACAACTCTGGTAATAAGAATAGTGACATTTCACTGCTTTTGGTTGCCGTCTTTCCGCGTTATAACATTATAGATAAACGCCTCCAGCTCTGACTGCGCGTGCACGCTGCGCGTACCTGTGCTTCTACGTTCAGATAAAGCAGACAGCTGAAGACATACTTTTGAAAGACTACAACACACGCGCGTAAAAGCAAAGTAAAAAAATCGCTCTTGGATTAAACTAATAAAGAATTTTCTTTTTCCCATGAAATTTCCTGCATTTTAACATAATTTTTATTGTTTATTTATGAAAGTATTAAATTATACTTTTAGTTTTAGGGTGGTTGAGATCACAGACAGGGGGCTGAAGCCAGCCTAAAAAAGGTCTAGAACAGCCCCTGCTAAGCTGCTAGACATTATTAGTTTAACATAACCTAAAGATGTTTGTAATTGTTAGTAAAGCACTAATCAATATTTGTTGTTTGATTAAGTTTTGTACTAGCTCCATGTGCAGAGTTGCAGAGCAAAGTAAACTCACCAGATTCAGCAACAATCTATACTGCCGAACGCAATACAATGACTGGACACAATTTTTGTGCGTCAAACAGTAAATTGTAAGTAATTGAAGGAAGGGAGTCGAGTGGCTAAGAACTAAAAGCAAGGTTGCATCGTAGGATCGGTCCGAGGAATTATTCAAGCCAGTCGTTTGAATTTGTTGTTCCGTGTCAAGCACATTTACATGAATACATTGTGATTTCCTCATGCTTTTGTCAGCTATGTGCACCCTCACATAAAGTCTGTATGTTTGGTGCTCTGACGAATCAGTGATCGTTTCTCAACAGCCACTTATCACTTATTATTCTGATGACCAAAAATGTAATCACCATTGTTTCCATTGGCCAAGTCACCATTGTTCCCAATAACCAATCACTGATCACTATTGTTCCTAATGACCAATCACAGTTGTTGGAGAGCTACGTCCTATTTCAAAATGGACGTAATCCTAGACATCGATTCAAAATGCGTGATCATAATATCATAATCAAAGCAGAGATGAATGAAGATGAATGATAAAAGAAATGTTATCCAAAGTCACCAATCAATTCTTTTCAGACACAATAAACATTTTAACTATTTATTTAAAAACGGCATCTACTTCCTGTGCGATTTTACTCAGCAGACAAAGGCAGTGATGTAGCAGGTTGCTCAGAGTTCAGAGTGCCAAGTGTTCTGAGAAAATAGCTGTTTGTGTCGTAGCCTTGCTTTGATGGATGCATCAAAAGGCAGCCATTTTTCCCCCATACACTCGGCCTCTTATCTCTATGTGAAGCAGAAGAAAAAGATGGGGGGAACCTACAGATGAGCTCTGAGGGCTTTCAATCTGAATGGGAAGCAGTGCATGACTCCAGCAAACTCACCTTTCTTTTCAATCTCTTCTACTCTTCTATTCCTTGCACACATGATCGGAAGATCGCTTCTAGTCCATGCAGGTTTAAACCAGATTGAAAATTAAGTGGCACTTGAAGTCACATGTATTTTGCCTTTGCAGAAAATTTGCTACACTTGACTGATAGAACAGTGAGAATTATGTGCAGAATAATAGTGTAGGAAATTATTTTTTCCTCTCTCTTTCTAGCTCTTTTTTTTTTCTTCCACCTCTTATGTGTCATTGTTTTAATCGCAGTCAGTGCTGGTGAATATTAACATCGTTCGATACCGAATACTATTGAAAAATTTATAGTGAAAAATAAATCAGAGTACACTGTCTGGATTGGTGCTTTAACTTTCCACAAAAGATTAAATGTACACTAATCACTATGACCTGACATAGCACATGAACAACTACAATACAGAGTATCAATCTTCTACCATATGGAGATGTGTTAAAAACCGAGACAAAAGTGTTTGGAATGTTATCTTTGAGCTCCAGAAGGAAAATTGCTGCTTGTATTTGTAACTTGCTATATAAAAGACCGTAGACTGTTGCCCACAGGGATTCAGGAACTGGCATTAGCATGAGCATTTGGATAAAATGAAGGTGCAATCTGTTACGCTGGCAAAATGAACTGTAAACACAATATTAGCTAATTTGGGTTCTTGGCAAGCACATGAGTCCTGTGTGTTTTCTAAAGATGTTAACGACAAACTATCTTGGGACAAATGAATACTATAATGAATACAAACTCAGTGATAATACCAAATATTATACCAAATACAGTATGTGTGGTGACCTGGGAAAAGATGTGGCTCATGTTTTGATATTTTCAACTGTAAATCAATCCTGAACTGAAAATACGTTACACAGATCTCAATCGGATGTAAAATGATAGAATTTAAAAGTGAGAAAAAAGGAAAAACACATTTGTTCTACAAAAAACAATCAGGTTGTCAGGTTAAAAATGTTCTACGCTCATTATGGTCTCTTCATATGGATGATCTCTGTTCATATCACTATCGGTGAAGAAATCAGCCGATTCTATTCCTCCTTTCTATTATGTTGAATACATTTCCCATATTTCCCCATATTTTTATTAAAAGTCTTTGTTTGAATACACCGTGCAAAATCTCTTCTGTGTTTTGATAATGATGTGCCGGAGCACGGCTGACATTTTGACAGCTGCTATCTGATTACAAACTGAACTGGCTCCGTTTTGCTGTAGAACACGTTACGTTTGATCAAAGCATGACATAGTTGCAAAAATTATTTTTCGGCATCTGTTTTTCTTGAACTGGCTGCATACATGACAAGACCGAGGCGAGATTTAGAATATAGACTAAATAAAAACATTTCCACATTATTTTGGCTGGTTTAAAGAATTCAGCCATAGCAACAGGTGAGTTTTTTTTCTCAGACCATCAAACATAAATGTAAGATTTTTTGCAGTGTTTGAGGGAAATATCCATGAATGAGGCATGGATCTGGGAAGGCTACAAAATGTTCTGCTTCATTGAAGGTTCTGCTTCATTGAACAGCACAGTGGCCTCAGTAAATGGAAGTTTGGAAAAAAAACAGGGATTTTCTTAGTACTGGCCACCTGATCAAACTGGAAGAGAAGGGTCTTGGTAAGAAAGGTGAACAAGAAACCAGTGATAGCTCTGAATGGATTGCATGTGGACATGGGAGAAACTTGCAGTAGGTCAACCATAACACCCCATAAGTCTGGGCTTTTCAGCAGATTGTCTGTTTTTAATTTCTTTTTAATTAATTAATTTGCTGCATTATTCATTCATTCATTCATTCATTCATTCATTTATTCATTCATTTTCTACCGCTTATCCGAACTACCTCCGGTCGCGGGGAGCCTGTGCCTATCTCAGGCATCACTGGGCAACAAGGCAGGATACACCCTGGATGGAGTGCCAACCCATTGCAGGACACACACACACACACACACACTCTCATTCACTCACACACTCACACACTACGGACAATTTTCCAGAAATGCCAATCAACCTACCATGCATGTCTTTGGACCGGGGGAGGAAACCGGAGTACCCGGAGGAAACCCCCGAGGCACGGAGAGAACATGCAAACTCCACACACACAAGGCGGAGGCCAGAATCGAACCCCCAACCCTGGAGGTGTGAGGTGAACGTGCTAACCACTAAGCCACCGTGCCCCCCCAATTTGCAGCATTATCACAAATCGTTTTTTGATTTTTTTTTTGTTTTCTTTTCTTTGTCATTATGAGGACTGGAGTGTTGATTGCTATAATGAAGCGGTTCGGATATTTCTGAACGCCCTGTATGCTAGCCTCCAACTTTTAAACTGCAATTACTCAATTTCATCCCTTGATTCCGTCACATGTACTTTCCAACAGGGACAAAACACAAAGAATTTCAACTGTCTTCCTTTAATCCACACACTGTTTGAATCTTTTCATTATTTTCTCCTTTGAAGCACAGCTTAGAAAGCAGCCACTAACACAAACTGTTTTTTTATGACAACAGTCTCCTTTTCTCTACATTTCTATCTTATTACTCAGAGATTCAATAGAGACTTCGGTCTCGCTGCAGCTCCGTCATGCTTTCCACACTTTACTAATGCGCTAACTTTTTCTTTGGGGGAATTTATACTCACATGCAAGTTGTTTTTTTTTTAAATCCCTGAATAAAATTCTTTACTTAAAGGCTTTTCTTTGGCATATGCAGAGATTTAGTAGGCATTCTCACTTTTGTTTCATTTACATGTCAACATTTTCTCAACTGCTTCTCTTAAAATTCCTTAGGAGAAAAAGAACAGAGAGTCAAAAAAAGCCACAATCCATTAGCAGGATTTTAACTGACAATCTCCTGATCACAGAGAAACACTTTACCACTTCTGAATATATTATCAGAAATATTTTCCAGTTTTTACAGTAAGTGGATCCCTTCAGTGAACTTCAAGTGTTGGCTGAAGAGCTGCACATTAAACAGTAACAGAAACAATATTGAAACCTAGCCAGACATCTCCATTTTTATATCCAATTGATCTGAACTCTAGATGTATATAGAGATTTAATGGAGCAGGATGATATTAATAATGACAAAACCTCAAACAAAATTCCAGTCAAGAAGCTATCCTGAGTGATGTATGCTATAGGCTGAATTTTAAGCCCTGTATAAACTCCATACTAAGCAGTTGACAGTCATCCAGCTTCGAGTCTAGCAGCTCATTTTGAGTGCTTTGTTCAACAGTGTTTAAAGCTGCTAGTGTGTTTCCTGTCACCGGTGAGGTGCACATGGAAGAAGTAATATCAGCACCGAAGGTTGACAGGTTCAGAAATATTTCCAGGACAAATACAGTACATCTCAGGATCCAAACAAAAGAACTAAATCGAGCCCGAAATAAGAAAGTATTGGAACAGGGAGACTTTTTTTTCTTCTTTGCATGGAAAACATCTCTTTGCATTTCTGATGAACAGACATTATCCACTCCATTCCCTGTTCCAAAATTCTGCAATATATTTTACAACAGAAACGCATCTGTACATCATAGACATGCTGTTTGCATTAACACTTTACCTATTTTGTGGAAATGTATCAGAATTAGTTCTGAATATGGCAACCCTGTTATTTACTGTTCTTTCCACTACACCTCATCCACTGAAATGTCCATAGCACAAGCATAAAGCAAGATTTGGGGTTCAAGACCCAGCACTGCCAAGCTACAACCACTGGGCCCATGAGCAAGGCCCTTAAACCTTCCTGCTCCAGTGGTGTTGTATCATGGCTGACCCCGTGCTCTGACCACAACATCCAAAGTTGTGATATGTGAAGAAAGAATTACACATTGCTGTAATGTAGATGTGACAAGTAAATTCTTCTTATTCTTATTTATTAAATAGGGGATTAATTTGGCAATGCTTCTCCACATCCATCAAGGAGATCAAATCAATAGAACATTTGCTTGTATTTGTCCATTTTTTAAAGCATTAATCAGAAAAACCAAACAAAAAAAAATCTACATTTTAAAAGAATTTTAAATCCATGCAATCATGAAGAAAGATTTAAGTAAGATTAATGGACAAGCCGCCAGTGGAGGATTAGCTGTTAATGTAGGATCGACGTATTAAAAGTCTTCTGTGCATGAATCCCCTCGGGAGTGTTTGGCTTCCTTTTAGGAGACACATCTTCAGCTTACATCTGGACCACACAATGTTTGTGCAGTTCCTTATGCTTAGTGATTATAACTTCACACCTCTAATTAAGGGCCTTTCACTCCTGACAGAGAGAGAGAGAGAGAGAGAGAGAGAGAGAGAGAGAGAGAGAGAGAGAGAGAGAGAGAGAGAGAGAAAGAAAGAGAAAGAGAATCAGTGCTGCACTGATTCTGTTTGATTTTGATGTTTTGGTTCTATACGTCATTGTAGATAACAAGATTTAAAAGTGAAACGAATCCCATCTGAATAGGGCTTTAAAGAACGTTGATGGAAGACAAACTGGAGCATTTTAAAGCGCACGCCTTGATCAACGTGGTCTGTTCAAATTCATAGAACGTACGAGAACGAGAACATTCAGGATGGATGACAGCCGTAGTGCAGGCATAGCATTAGATAATTGACCCTCTGTCACCGTGATCTTTTTCATTTCAAATCTCTGCATTTTATTAACCGCCTCATGACTTTGACATCGTATAATGACCGCTGTACGTGGGTATATTAGTGGGTGGATTGTATTGAAATGAAATAAAATTTCTTTGAATCGCATTATAGTGATATTGCCACTGCTAAGGGGAAGAAAGCAGTGACCCATTTTGGACAAAAATTGGTGTCATGAGAGGAATTGAAACTTAGAGTGGACTAATGAATCTTTTTACCTAGATTTTGCTTGAGAATCTGTCAGATTTGGTTTGCTAAAATGACACTGAAAGTGAAAACGTAGAGTCACTTGCACTTCACATATAAATTCTGCATTAAGGGGAGGATAGTTGAGCCAGATTTGTGTCACTAGTGTTCCCTTTGTGCCACCTTTGGTTAAGCTAGGATTTGGTTCTGCTTCATTAGTGAATTCCTTTCTTTCTCTAAGCATTTCTACGAGATGCCTTGACTAACACAGAGACCTCTGAGCTTGGGAGAAAATAGATTGGCCTGTGGAAAGTTCTATTACTAGAATTTTTGCCATTCATATTTTTGGAAGATGAAGCAGCAGCTTTTATGAGAAAGTATCCCTGGAGTAGAAAGGTGTTAAGAGCTTTGCTCAAGGGCAAAACAGTGGCATCTTGGCAGCTCTGGGACTTGAACCAGTGACCTTCAGATCACTAACCCAGAGCCTTGACCATTTAGCCACTACTACACTAACTAATATTTGTGATAATTGCTAAAAGTAATATTGCTCAAACCATAGAGTGTACCAGTAAGTGTTAGCTAGCTAGCATTTAGCAATCATTGATGCATATTAAATTTGACTTGGAGTATTCATTTAATCATTTCAAGATTTCAAAAATTAGGAACAGCCTTATGGCACAAATTCTATCTGTAGTTTCTAACACACAGCATCACTAGCCATCACTAACCGCTTTAGAGGAACATTTAATAACACTGTTATTCATGCAATTATCCAGTCAGCCATGTGGCATGCAGAACAACATACAGACATACATACAGCTAATGTCCACATCCTACATCAGAATGGCAAGAAATTGGATCTAAGTGATATGGTTGTTAATACCAGGCAGGATGGTTTGAGTAATTTCAGAATCTGTTGATCTTCTGGGATTTTTACACACAACAGTCTCCAGAATTGTAGCAGCTCTGAGAGAGGAAACATCTTAAATTGTCTGGTGTGGGTTTTGCCCTGCTAACTGAATCCAGACCTAAATGCAGAGATAGAAGACAAAAGGGGATTTTATTAATAAAACAACAAAATTAACAGACGCAGGAGAACACTATGGGAAAAACCGAGCATTAAACTATGAAACAAGACACAAAAATGACAAGGACTTAGCAACAGTGCTCACAGAACAACAGGTATAAATAGGGAGGGTACATGAGGAGCGGGATAATGGGATATATAATGGGATAAGGATCAGGCGGGGCAAACACACATGAGAACACAAAAACATAAACAAAGCACATGGCAGAAAACAAACCCCTGCCAGAACTCCCCCTGGTGTTAGAACTGTCATAGCAATCGTGGCAGAAATAACCACTGTGGTTAGCAAAGAAGCATGTCATGTATTAATTTATGAATTGTTCTGCCACCAGACGATTGGCTGACTGGATAATTGTAGTAATTCCTCATCTTTTATATATAATTAAACTCCAAATAGTTACCAAAGGTAAATTCACCAAAATTAGCAATATGCTAGTGTTATAGCTGTCAGGACCCTGGCAGAGGTGGCTTGGAGACAGACCCGTACGCAGGATAGAGAGGGGTTTAATACATTAGGAAGACAAACATAAACCACAACACACGGGGAACTAAAAATATTATCAATAAACCGCGCTGCCTAATGCAACGCGGCTCACATATATAGCGACACGGACAATCACACACAATGGGAAACAGGTGTGATGACCGGGGAGGAGCAGACGTGGACGGGGCAATCACGTGACACAAACAAACAACAAACGCACATGGCACCAAGTCTGCGCTGATCCCTAACAGAACCCCCCCCTTAAGGCGCGGCTCCCGAAGCGCCAAAACCCGGCAAGGTCCGGGAGGGGGGGGCGAGGTCCACGGCTAATGGCAGGTGAGGGAAGCAAGGACGACGGCGAGGCTAGTGGGGAGAGCAAGGACCACGACGAGGTAGGCAAGGGGAGCAGAGGCACACGGTGAGGAAGGTGGGGGGAGCAGAGGCACACGGCGGCGCAGCCGGAAAGGGCTGAGCGACGTCCACAGCCGAGCTAAGGGGCCGAGGCAACGTCCGCATCCGAACTGAAGGCAGAGCAAAGTCCACAGCCGAGCTGAAGGGCCGAGTGACGTCCACCGCCGAGCTGAAGGGCCGAGCATCTTCCCCCGACGCGTGCCTCAGCGAGCTGAGGAAAAGGGCAGGAGGGCGGGAAGCCGCCCCCGCCTCGGGCCTGCAGCACCCCCCGCGGAAGTGGTGAAGCGACGTTCTCCTCGGAACGGAACCGGAAGTGGAGCAGCGTCCTTCACCGGAGAGATGTAGGGCGATGCCACAGGGCACGAAAAAAAAAGGGGAACCCCAATAACATGGTGACACCCTCCGCGGAAGTGGTGAAGCGACGTCCTCCTCGGAACGGAACCGGAAGTGGAGCGGCGTCCTTCACCGGCGAGATGCGGAGCGATGTCACCGGAAGGACTGGCGGAACAGTCCGGGGGGAAAATGAAAAAAAAGGCCGGTCTGAGCTGGAAGCTATCCTGCTGGGTCTGCATGGTCGAGGCGCTTCATTCTGTCCGAACCCTGGCAGAGGTGGCTTGGAGACAGACCCGTACGCAGGATAGCTTCAAATGAGAGGGGTTTAATACATTAGGAAGACAAACATAAACCACAACACACGGGGAACTAACAATATTATCAATGAAGCCACGCTGCCTAATGCAACGCGGCTCACATATATAGCGACACGGACAATCACACACAAAGGGAAACAGGTGTGATGACCGGGGAGGAGCAGACGTGGACGGGGCAATCACGTGGCACAAACAAACAACAAACGCACATGGCACCAAGTCTGCGCTGATCCCTAACGGATCCGCGCTGATCCCTAACAATAGCACTAAAACGAGAAGCTTGAAATGTGAAACTAAATCATTAAGCTACTATCATTTCCAAATAAATAATATTAATCATTAAGGCCCTGTTCACACTGCAGGTAAAAGTGGCCCAAATCCGGACGGGTCAAGTGACCAGGTCAGACTTCTTCAGGAGTAGTGTGAACACTCAAATCTGGCCCAGATCTGATTTTTTGCAGTCAGATCTGGGCCACTTCCATATGTGGTCCTGAATCAGACCCAAATCAGATTTTTTCCAATGTGGCCGCAGTGTGAACAGCCAAGGCGGATTTGATGCGACTTTTACGTCAATCTACATCGACATTCGTCACAATTATGCGCCGGCGAAGACTTTTTTTGCGTAACACACACGTGTTATATAAAGTGGTTACGTGAACCAGCTCATAATGTTTGCATTGAATACATCACATTACTTCCTCCATCGCCAACTTTTTAACGCAACGGCGTGCTGCGTGTGACGTCATTGTTATTGTTCATTTGCGCGTGAGGGTCAGTTCTAAAACTGTTCACACTGGAATCTGATATAGGTCACATTAAGGTAATGTGAACAGCCAAACAAAAAAAAATCAGATCTGAGCAAAATATCCGAATTGAGCATTAAGACTTGCAGTGTGAACGTGGTCTAAGTTGTGTTACAAATGGACTTATTAATATGGATATGATATGAAGTATAAATTCCTTTAAGGGAATAAGGGCTGGTCCATGGAAGTGCTTCTACTGAAGACCTAAAATGAGAAGATTCTGTATTAAGATGTAAAAGGTGCATAATAAATTGTATGCTGACCTTCTTGTGTGTTTTAGCTACTGTACAAACCCAGATTTTTAACTGAAATGCTCTCAAGCACATCCACTGTGGCAGTGTTTTGTTTCTCTGAAGACCTTCTTTGAATGCGTGTGAACATTTGTGTAAAGTTCTAATTAAGCGTTTAAAAAGCTGGATTTTTTTTCCCTTGAAACTAATCTGACAAGAATACGAGAAAACGCGTGCGTACACACTCGACTCGGCGCTTTAATCCCCGCTCGGTCATAAAGAGCCGGTGTTGTCTGCCATCACTCTCCTGATTGTGACAGGATGGTACACAGCCTCAGGCTCAGACTCGCCGCTTAGAACTAGGCAGATTTAAGGCTAAGCTCTGAATCTGTTGCTTGTGGATCTTTTTACAAATTGATGCCTGCAAGCTTTTCTTCTTTCTTCTTGGTTTAGTTTTGGTTTTGAGGTAGATTTGTTTTATTGGAAATAAGTGGCATGACTGTTGTGATTTTTAATAGTCTTAATAAAAATTTTGTGTTAAATGACGAAGGAGGAATATATACGTGCAAGACGCTCCATGTTATTCTGCAGTTAATCAACGTAATGGATTAGAGTTCGATAAAAATATGACGATAAATATCTATCTATCTATCTATCTATCTATCTATCTATCTATCTATCTATCTATCTATCTATCTATCTATCTATCTATCTAAAATATTTTAAAATATAAAACATATAAAATAGGTTTTCATCTCAACATGCTTGTTTTTTGTTCCTTTTTTGTAAAGAAGAGGTTTATTTAGATAAGGTTCTCTTAAGAGGAAAATTATTATTATCATTATTATTATTATTATTATTATTATTAGTAGTAGTAGTAGTAGTAGTAGTAGTAGTAGTAGTAGTAGTAGTAGTAGTATTCATTTATTTGTATTTGTTATATATTTTTCTGTTTAAGACTAAAACATTTTTGATTACATAATTTTTTATATATTTATTTATTTTTCTTTCTTTCTTTCTTTCTTTCTTTCTTTCTTTCTTTCTTTCTTTCTTTCTTTCTTTTTCTTTCTTTCTTTCTTGCATTTTTTTTAGATTTTAAGTCTCAGAAGAGGCCATTTTTATCTATCTATCTATCTATCTATCTATCTATCTATCTATCTATCTATCTATCTATCTATCTATCTATCTATCTATCTATCTATCTATCTATCTATTTTTTACGTATTAATCAAGGCGTTTTTTGATGGGATTTTTTCTTATATCTGATTCAGATTTTTTTCTTCTGTGGGTTTAACACAGTGTCCTTACGTTTCTTTGCATAAGTGCATCTATCATTTTTTTTTATTCTAAGTCTACACACGTAGATAACAGAGTGACTAATTTGTTTTGACATGTAGTGAGTAGAATGTAGAGATGTTATTCTTATGTAAATGACACTTTTCTCGTAACACAACCGAAGCGTATCAGACTCTGAATGACGTCAGGTCGTGTGATGGTCTTTTTCTGACTGATGTTCTATACACTAGACGTTGTGATGAATGATTTTGATTTTCACTTATACTCACCGTGTCAGGGGTTTCATGTTGGATATGTCATATCACCATGAGATTCTGACACCACAGATATACGCTGAGCCTCAGAGGCAGTTACTGTACCACATTCTGACGTACGACAGCCTGGAAAATTACCGCATCACAGCCTCGTCAAGGAAAATCTGTCACATGACTCAATGACAAGTGGAATTTATGGCAGCTGATGCCTGATGGAACAAACCTTCATGTAAGTGTTGCCATGAAGGGATTTTGTAAGCATTTTGTAGCTCTTTCATTTGATCAAATGATTTGTGACTCATGATTGAGATCTACGGTAACTACACTTCACCATGAAACACAAATAATCACTAAAATGTTTATAAAAACTTAAGAGAGCTTTAATTATTACTATAAATATTCCAGAAGTCATGTCAGGAAGTTACGTCGTCCAGATTTCCTGAAAATCCAATAAATGGTAAATTATTCTCTTATTATTGTCTTATTATTTAATGATCTCATGTTATTAGCAGGGATACTACGTAGCATAAAGTTTTTTTTTTTCTGGCCAAAATATGGAATTTGCTCTTTGTCATGTCTCAATATTTTGTAGATTTTTATAAGTATTTCTGTTTTTAATATATAAATTGATAGATAGATAGATAGATAGATAGATAGATAGATAGATAGATAGATAGATAGATAGATAGATAGATAGATAGATAGACAATATATTCTTAAAGAAGTTTTTTAAAAAATATTTCACACTCCAAGTGCTTAAGTCCAAAATTTGAAGGTGTTATCTTCAACCACTACAATGCGGTGTAAGGTTCTCAACAGAGGGAAATACACACAGTCCGAAAATCATTCATTCTTTTATTCATTCTACCGCTTATCCGAACTTCTCGGGTCACGGGGAGCCTGTGCCTATCTCAGGCGTCATCGGGCATCGAGGCAGGATACACCCTGGACGGAGTGCCAACCCATCACAGGGCACACACACACTGTCATTCACTCACACACTCACACACTACGGGCAATTTTTGACACCGGTGGAGCACCCGGAGTACGGCTTTGGACCGGTGCAGCTTTGGATCGGTGGAGGAAACCGGAGTACCCGGAGGAAACCCCCAAGGCACGGGGAGAACATGCAATCTCCGCACACACAAGGCGGAGGCGGGAATCGAACCCCCGATCCTGGAGGTGTGAGGCAAACGTGCTAACCACTAAGTTACCGTGCCCCCCTCATTCTTTTATTCTAATTGAAAAATATCCGACAAATCTCCATTCGGAGATTTCCATTCAGTTAGCTGAACGGATCGTCAGGTAAAAAGGGTTTAAAAAAAAAAGGTCTTTTCTTTCATTGTAAATGGCTCCCTAAAGGAGATGACAGGGTTTCAATTTGATATCATTTCCATGTTTCAGGCAACAGATGAGCAATATTCGTTGGTTGAATTCAACAGTCAAAGATGAAATTAAATCATAAGCAGTGTGCCACATTGCAATCCTAGATTCATCGCAGTCACTATTTCAGAATCCGCACCAGTTTCTTCATCTTCAAAGCGGCCGCTGTGAAAAATAAGGAGTTGTGGGTTGAGTACAGATTATTGAGTGTGCGTGGGTTGATGCACTTGCTCTGTTGGTGCCACCCTTTCAGCAGCTTTGTTACGTCTTTCTCTCTCATAAAACAAAGAAGCGGCACTCAGCGCGAAGACTAACTGCTTATCAAAAGTGTGGATTTTGCTCGAAATGACAGCAGCGTTTGTTTGTGTGTGTGTGTGTGTGTGTGTGTGTGTGTGTGTGTGTGTGTGTGTGTGTGTGTGTGTGTGTGTGTGTGAGTGTGTGTGAGTGTGAGTGTGTGTGTATGAGCAGAAATAGCACAAAGCCAAAATAAAGATGTGTGACACATGATGCTTTGCTGCGTGGTTTTAATCTTTGGAAACAAAACCACTCGCTTTCCATTGCCGTAGATTCCATTAAACGAGGTGTGTTAATTATTCACTTTAAAAGTGTCAGCAAATTAGCCTGATGAGCTTTCCTGGTGTGTGGAATAACATTACAACCAATCAGTGTAAAGATTGTTCTGTATAGAGAGGCTCTGATAGGAAAATGACAAAGTAGCTGAAATAACTGAATTAGGGATGTGGTAGCCTGGTGGTTAAGGTGCTGGATTATCAATCAAAAGGTTGTGAGCTTGATTCCCAAGTCCACCAGCCTGCCACTGCTGGGTCTCTGAGCAAGGCCCTTAACCCTTAGTTGTATAAAAAAATGAGACAGACTGTAAGTCGCTTGATAAGAGCGTCTGCTAAAATGCTGGAAATGTAAATAACTGTAGTTTGCAGGATCATTTATATATAATACAAAACATAAGAAAAATAACTTCAACAATTACATAACGTTCGGAAACAAAACAAAACAAAAAAAACACGTATTTCAGGTCATATCCTGGGGATGCTGGGATCTTTGAGTGTGTCATAGCTGATGCTTTGTAGATAATCTAAAGACCAGCATCCACATCAGACTATTTTTTGATAGCAAATTTATTTATTTATTTATTTATTTATTTATTTATTTATTTATTTATTTATTTATTTATTTATTTATTGGGGGGGGGGGGGTTGTATCAAATCAATCTCTAGAGCTCTACAAATGCAAAACCAAAAACAGACAGAAAGGTATAAATCGTTCAAGGCAATAAACCTGAATTTGTCAATCGATTCCAATGTATTTACAGTAATTTGCATAAAAATACAAAAAATAAATCTCAGTTCAGATTGTGCTGATTAATCTCCACTTTTCGCTGATCTAACTGCCTTAAACGTCCTGATACGGTATAATCACGAGAAGCAGCAGGCAAAAAAGAAAGAAATGTCTGCTGCTATTTTTTTCTTCCTACGCTATCTGTCACTAACACTTAGCTGCATGGGAGCTCAGGAAATCAGATTTAAAGGGAAAAAAAAAAAACAAAAGAAAAAAATAGAATATATTCCACTTCTCCTTGAGTTGGTCATGTCAAAGCCGATCACTTTATTCCTCTTGTTTTCAATGTTTCATGGCTGAAAACATTCATGTAGGAAGAAAAGGTCCAGAAAGGAAAATCTGTAATTTTATTAAAATTGCTCTCTCACACACACACACACACACACACACACACACACACACACACACACACACACACACACACACACACACACACACACACACACACACACACACACAAAATGCTCCTTTGCTTAGCCAGATTAAATTCTGATTACTGATTACAAGGGGGACACGGTGGCTTAGTGGTTAGCACGTTCGCCTCACACCTCCAGGGTTGGGAGGTTGATTCCCGCCTCCACCTTTTGTGTGTGGAGTTTGCATGTTCTCCCGTGCCTCGGGGGTTTCCTCCGGGTACTCTGGTTTCCTCCCCCGGTCCAAAGACATGCATGGTAGGTTGATTAGCATCTCTGGAAAATTGTCCGTAGTGTGTGAGTGTGTGAGTGAATGAGAGTGTGTGTGTGCCCCGCGATGGGTTGGCACTCCGTCCAGGGTGTATCCTGCCTCGATGCCCGATGACGCCTGAGATAGGCACAGGCTCCCCGTGACCCGAGAAGTTCAGATATGCGGTAGAAAATGAATGAATGAATGAATAAATTTAATGGCCAAATTCTTATATATTATTTTCTAGCCAATACACAAGATGTCCTGGTTCCCTCGTGTCCCTGTGTCCACTCTAGTCCAATCTCCACCATTGTCCTGTCATGGTTTTGTTACCTGATTGTCGTCACCTGTTCCATGTTTCTATTTAATGATTTGCCTATGATTTCACTATGACGTATTACCATGCATTATTGTTGAGCCCTTTGTGTATGAAGTTATTTTCTGGATCTTGCTGGTTTCAGTGATGTGGACCTTCTGGCTCCAGTTTAATGCCATTGTGTAGACATGAGTTTGAAGGAAGCTTTTTTTATTGATAATTCTCTGGACAGTATTTGATTGGAAAATCCAAAGAATCTGCTTTAAGACGTAAGATTTAACAACAACTAGTTTCAGTCTAGTCTTGTTATCTTAAGGGGGTAAATCCTGCTCACTCATTTGCACCAGTCACTCCAGAGTAGGAATATGTAACAACTCCAATTATTTGTATAGCACTTTTGATATGGATATTGTCTTAGAGCAGCTTTACAGGACCCGAACGCTTAACATTCAAAGTTATATTTAAAATTTTTATTTATATGTATCCATAATGAGCAAGCCAACCATTTAGTGGGAAGTGGTAGCTCTGTGTTTAAACTACTGATTGGAAGGTCATGAGTTCAAATCCCAGGTCCACCAAGCTGCCACTAATTAAGTCAATCTGGAAAAGGGTGTCGGCTAAATGGCCGAAATGTAAGTGGAAATTTAATGTTATATGATACTTGTAAGACAAGTTACTTCCTGTTACAACATTTTCCTTAATCCCTTTACTAGGAGTCTAGTAAGTACTAGAGGTCCATACGAATGAGCAGTTACTGTAAAAATGTCAGAATTTCAGAACAATTGGTACAAAGCCGGTACTCAACAATTTACTCGACACCTTCTGACCAATCGGATTTGAGAATTCTCGACAGGGCTGCGGAAAAAAATAAACAAAATATCAGTGAAAGAATCTGATTCCAGTGAGATTGCAAATGCATGAAATGGCCCAGTTTGGGTTTTGTTTAGTTTTCCATTTGTCACCAACGAAAAAAGAAGTCAGAATATCAGAGAAACAATGAGCTTTTTATTGTCACCTAGTGTGTGATTTGCAAACCCCTTCCCAGTCTACTAGCAGGTAATGAGCTCGTCGGCGACAAAGAGAGGGATGTGAGAAAACGAAGTAAAGAACGTATGACAGGAAAAAGAGGAGAATAGAATCACAGGTGCAACAGCAAGCAGATGCAGGTGGGAAAGGATTTTCAGCCTGGGTTGAGAATACAGCATGATAGCAGGAGTAGAAAATAGAAAGAAACACAATGGATAAACAGTGTCATTGAGGTGACATGAGTCCAGGGTACATGGCAAAAAGCTTGGAGGAGCGCTGCAGACTGTGAGAACTGGAATAATGGCCAAACACAGAGCTGGATTGTCACCACTGGTGAATATCTCCCCAGGCAGATGAACCTGTTATTAAGCACACACTGTGTGGAGGTCTCTGATGAGACTTTACACTATATGGCAGTGGAGCGGAGGCTTTGTAGGCCAGAGTTCGGAAACCATAAATAAAACATAGCTCGGATTTCAAACAAAGCCCTTTCACTGGTGGGATGCTATGAAAAATTCAGAAGGCGAGAAGTGGTGGATGAACCACAGATGAGACAGATAGAGAGCTACCAGTATTTTATCATGCTGTACCTGGATATAAAGAGCTGCCACTTTTCCAAGGTGCTAGAGGTGCCAGAGTTGCTAATATAGAGTAAGAGTGGTGGAATGAGAAAGCTGCCATCTCTCGTCATCTCGCAGCAGAACCGGTAGCCCAGACTGAGGCACTTAACACCTGATTACTGCACCACCAACTGACCAGATCGCTTCCAAGTCGTCGAGGTGAATCGGCTTGAGGGACCTGCTGCTAAAAAGAGAGAGCGGTTTAATTAGATTCGATAGATTTTATTATTCACTGAAAAATAAAGGTCACTTGTACTGCTTTTCCTTGAGTGTCTCTGGTGGGTCCACACACATCTTTAGTACCTTTGGACATTAAGGACAACCTTGAAAGCTTTTTTTCTAATACACACAGTGATGCTTTTAATGCCGTATACGAAGAGTAACATAAACCAAGTGTGTGCTGTGCAGTGATCTGGAAGCATTTCTTGAATAAGTATGGCAATCAAAGCTAAGAAGATGATGCAAGAAACATTTTTGCAGATAAAAATTAGCAAGTGAAAGTTCAAAATTAAGTTACCATACACGGTATCTAAAGGACACGGTGGCTTAGTGGTTAGCATGTTTGCCTCACACCTCCAGGGTTGGGGGGTCGATTTCCGCCTCCGCCTTGTGTGTGTGGAGTTTGCATGTTCTCTCCGTGCCTCGGGGGTTTCCTCCTGGTACTCCGGTTTCCTCCCCCGGTCCAAAGGCATGCATGGTAGGTTGATTGGCATCTCTAGAAAATTGTCCATAGTGTGTGAGTGTGTGTGTGTGTGTGAATGAGAGTGTGTGTGTGTGTGCCCTGTGATGGGTTGGCACTCCGTCCAGGGTGTATCCTGCCTCGATGCCCGATGACGCCTGAGATAGGCACAGGCTCCCCGTGACCCGAGGTAGTTCGGATAGGGGGTAGAAAATGAATGAATGAATGAATGAATGAATATACAGTATCTCTAACATCTGTCTCTAATGAGCAAGCTGGAGGTGAAAGTCCCTGAGATGATATGAGGAAAAAACCTTTGGAGGAACCAGACTCATCAACAGGGAACCCAACCTTGTTTGGGTGACACTGGACAGGAAATAATGTAAATGTAAATAATGTCCTTTCTACAACAGCTTCTGGTTGAGTGGAATTAAGTATCCGAGAGCTCCTGAGGAAATAATGACTAAGTTAAATTTCTGAGGTCCCCACAGACCCAACACTAATTTGTTTCTGCTGATGTCTGAATGATCGCTAGGTTCAGCACATGCATCAAAAATAGATAGTAAATGTATAAACGTCCTTAATGCTTAAAGTCCTTAATGCCACCAACCAAGCAAGGTTTTTTACACCTTAGTATGTGTCATGGTATTTTGGACACTAATTTTATTTTCACACAAAGCCTATGTCTGTAAAGGACAGGACTTACTGAAAGCTTCTTTTCCCCCTCCAGATAAAATAAGTTCTATATAGTGGACCATCAGTGGTCCCTGTTAAAGCCTAATCCGAGGAAAGTAACATTTAAGGTGAATGTCATGCCGGGATAGCGGCGGGCGTACAGCATATCAACAGTTAGTGACTGTCTGTTTTTGTGTGTGTGTTTGGCATTTATTGAACAATCTTGCTTCCCCCGCAGAAAAATGACCTTCACACTTTTTCCTCTCCGCATTCTTTCAGGTCAAATGGTTCTTTTCTTTGCCAAAGCTACTTAGGATAGCTATGCTTTCCATGAAGGATTCTTTATGCTTCGACTTGTACCACAGTGCTCTCGAGTTCTCGATCTTGATCATTTTGGAAGGAGCTAGAACAGCGCGGATTAGGCACAGGATTATAGTCATGCGTTCGTTCTAATCTGTTATACGTACAAATATGGCCTTTAAGAATGCAGTTTTTACGTGGTTTTGTGTGATTTGTTACACTTGATCACTCAGCACGATCCTTAATCATTTAAACATGTTGTGCTTCAGACTGCATCCACCAGGTGGCGCATGGAGCAAAGTAGCTAGTAGCTATAATTTTTGAATCGATCTTGAGTACATCTAGGCTTCTAAAATATTACATTGCATATTTCATATAGAATTAACTTCAGTCTGATAGCGTCTGATAATTTGTTAACTTCACATTGAATAGTATAATAAAATACAATAAATATAATAAAAAGTAAATCTAATAAAAAATAGCATAATAA
>NC_062534.1:4488233-4505733 GCF_022655615.1 Tachysurus fulvidraco
ATTTGTGTAATAATAAATAAATGAGTTTAGTTTTAATGTGTCAGGAAATAAACCACATGGTTTTGTTCTGTTATAATAAATCAGTCAGCTTTACAGGTTATTGTGATGTTGTGCAACATGAGTTACTTTTCCCATTAACAAGTTGATTATTCTCCAGTAAGAGACCATGATATACTGTAAAGGAAAACGAATCCGACTGGAGAATAGTGAGTTACACGACACAGAGTCGTTATGACATCCTCAACAAAATGTCAATGACATTACATCTCTATTTTCAGCTGTTATGTCAACTTGACATCTCAATGCATACTGTACAATAATAGCAGTCTTTATGACAGCTGATGTGTTGGGGAAAAAATATGATGGAGGTTGTGTCAGCTGTATTCTTCTGAACGGCCGTCCAGCATTTCATTTTTTTACTCACGAGAGAGCGAATCTGTCGTGCCTTATACAAAGTCATAATTATGGTGTTTTGTACTGTAAAGTTCAGGTTAAAAGTCAGAGGAAAGCGAGTGCTGGGCTTGGGTGGGGGTGGGGGTGGGAGTTAGTGTAAGAGAGATTGGGGAAAAGAGTGGTGAGATAGGGAAGAGGTCATCTTACACCAACACTCACATGAATATGGTCCAGAATTAGATGTCCTCTGCTTTCTCCTTACCTCCTTCAGTCTGCTTGAATGAACAGTGAAGCTGACGTGTGGTTGTTTTGTGCGCCGCTCGCTGACTCGGCCTTATTTACACTCTCTTGAATGAAGGTGACAGGGGAGCGAATGCAGTGACCTTTTCATGCCCCTTCACTCTGATAAGGTCATCGCTGTGGGGTTTTCTTATCATGATGAAAGTAAAATTAAAATCGTTCGTGGAGCCTCATTTTAGAATAACAAGAATCTATCTATCTGATTATATACAATTATTATTAATATATATATATATATTTTTTTTTTTACGAGAACCGATAAGCATGCTAACCGTATTCACAGCGCTTCACTTTTCCCACATTTTGTTATGTTACAGCATTCTTCTAAAATAGATTCACTTTTTTTATTAAACTGCACGATACCCCAAAATGACGACATGAATGAAGTTTGTTTTAAAATCTTTACAAATGTATTCAAAATAACAAAAACAAAAAGAAATCACATGTACATAAGTATTCACAGCCTTTGCTCTGTACTTTGTTGAAGTACCTGCCATTACAGGCAGCCATTACAATCTCAAGTCTTATTGAGTATGATGCTACAAGCTTTACACAACCTACTGTATTTTGGGGCAGTTTTTCCCATTTTTCTTTGCGGGACCTCTCAAGATCTATCAGATTGCACAGTCATTTTAAATCTCTCCAGAGATGATTAATCAGGTTCAAGTCTGAGCTCTGGCTGGGCCACACCAGGACATTCACAGAGTTGTCCTGTAGCCACTAGTTCTGTTGGAAGATAAACCTTTGCCCTAATCTGGGTTCCAGAGTGCTCTGGAGCAGGTCAAAGATGCCTCTGTACATTACTGCATTCATCTTTCCCTCAATCCTGACTAGACTCCCAGTCCCTGTCACGGCATGATGCTGCCATCACCATCATTCACTGACACTTATGGAAGGAAACAATAGCTTTGCTTCACATCAGAACACATGACAGGACATTGTAAGACAGTAAGATAGATTGTGGACTAATAAACACCTCCATGTTATTCTCCTTCAGGTCATCAAACAAGAAGGTTTGAGAAGCACAGAATCGGAGTGCACGCTGTTCGACATGCTCAAGTACAACGACATGGATGACGACGAGCACCTGAGGAAGGATGAGTTCTATTCTGCGTTTGGTGCGTGTCGTCTTTCAGTTCTTCTAGTTATTTTAAAAGAGACAGATCTGACTCGGTCGAGCTCCACAAACTTTATGACTTTAAAGGTTTGAGCTATAGAAGCAGTTTACTTTTATATCAGCTGGAGGACTTTTCTTCAAAAAAAAAACAAAAAAAACACAAAAACACTGTGTCCTGTACTGTACCTCACTACTTACTGCATGTATTATTACACGAGACACATCTCAGGGAGCTTGAAATTCTCCCATATCAAAGAGATCGACAAGAAATATAACCCAGACTAAAGGAAAACTCTGAGGTCGGGCCTCGTGTTTCGTTTGCTTCGTTGTGTATTATATCTGAGGTGTTGAGCTGCACCTGTAGCGTCGGTTCATCGCACAGAGGTCCGGGTGCTATATGAAACATGGCTCTCTGTTAATGAGTATTTGAGACAGTTCTGCAGGGTTTATAACCTTTGGAATGGATTGCAGCAGAGCCTGTTACTGCTTTAATGCTGCTTACAGTACGTAACAGCGGCTGAAATACTGAGTCGTGTAATGCATCTTTTTAAAGCGGTCTCCTGAGTGCTAATTGGTTGGATAAACTTAAGATGGTTTAATGGCGGGGGACACGGTGGCGGGGGACACGTTCGCCTCACACCTGCAGGGTGTGTTCGATTCCCGCCTCCGCCTTGTGTGTGTGGAGTTTGCATGTTCTCCCTGCGCCCCGGGGGTTTCCTCCGGGTACTTCGGTTTCCTTCCCCGGTCCAAAGACATGCATGGTAGGTTTGATTGGCATCTCTGGAAAATTGTCCGTAGTGTGTGAGTGAATGAGAGAGTGTGTGTGTGCCCTGTGATGGGTTGGCACTCCGTCCAGGGTGTATCCTGCCTCGATGCCCGATGACGCCTGACATAGGCACAGGCTCCCCGTGACCCGAGAAGTTTGGATAAGCGGTAGAAAATGAGTGAGTGAGAGAGTGAGTGGTTTAATGGCAGGAAAGAAGAGTGACCAAAAGCAAATTCAAAACCTCTCTCTTTAAGCCCAAATTAAGATCAGGGAACGAAAACACAAATGAGGTTTTGGTGAAATTTTTTAAATTCTGTAAAAAAAAAAATTCAACTCAAACCAGTCAAAACCAGTCTGGACATCCCCCCCCCCTCTCTCTCTCTCTCTCGCTCTCGCTCTCGCTCTCTCTCTCTCTTTATAAATAGTATAAATCGTGTAGTCACACTAAGAATTCCAACTAAAAGAAGTGCATTTCAAGTGACTTTTTTCACTTGAAGCTAAGAATTGTTTAGTTTAGTATGTCCCAAAATTGCATACTATTCTACACCATGGTTTAGTTTTAGTAGTGAGTAGTGTAGATGAAGAAGTGCGCTTTAAGTAGGACGATTGCACTTAATCAACCGAATAACCAAAGTGTGGGATGTTGGACACCTTCTGTAGTCAACTCTCACAGCTTTGCTTACGTAGGAGAAAGGGGCGGGGCTACAGCAACGAATGAGAAAAACCTTCAAGACGGCTGACAAAAACGTCAGCGTCCTACGGATGTCTTTTGAATTAACTCATGTTGCGTGATTAATTTTTCCTTATCTAAAAAAATTGACCGTATTCTCCTGAAGCTAGTCAAGCCGTACACTGTCCGTAGTGTAATAGTGTGTAGAGCTTTATTTGGGATGCAGCTCAAATTTGGGAGAAATTTGGAAAATAAATAAACTATTACACAATTATATTTGCCACAATTTTATTTCATGAACATTATTTAAATCTGGAGAATATTCGTATAATATTTTGTCTATTTATTTGAGCTGTAGAGATCTAATTGACATTATTTATTCTGAATCGTTTAGTATTCGAAGTGTAGATTAAACGTATTTAATTTAAGTAACCAGTCAAACAGGTTACTAACTATAACAAATTTAAGATAAATGTGTGAAGGATTTTACTGAAACTAAAACTCAAACTTTATTTATTTAAAAATGATCACTTTATATCCTGCTGTTTTAAAAGAATGTTAGTTAATATGAAGCCGTCTGAAACACAGACATTTTCAACATTGTGATCATTTACAAACTACTAATGTATAAGTTTTTATTTTCAGTACAAGATTTTTTGCATAACATTTAAAATACAATTTGGCCAGTTAGACATTTACTCTAATGCCCCTTTTCCACCGGAAAGAACCGAGTGCTGGTTCAGAGCTAGCGCTAGTGCTGGTTCAAAGTTGGTTCCACTGGCGAACCTTCTAAGAACAGGTTTGCCTTTCCACCGGCTAGAGAGCCATCACAGCGCCGAGTGTGACGTCACTGTATACGTGTCACGTGTCCCAGCAACGTTAGCGCAGCAGCGGCAAACACAAACACAACAACAATGGCGGATGTTGCTTTACTGTCAATGCTCATGGCTTTGCGAACCTACATTGGCATCCAAACGCGGCGAATAAAACGTGTACGTGCAGCTCCGTGTAATCTGTATAAACGGAGGTTGTAATCGATAAAGTACATAACGTTATTTTATCATTAACACAGAAAAAAAGTTACCCTTAGCATGTAGCTACCTACTATCATGTGTGCTGATAATGTATCATATCACGTTAAAGTAAAAGTGTATTAAACATTAGTAAACTTAAGGTACATTATCAAATGTGCTAACAGTAGCCCCGCCCCTGGCTCACGCCCCAAGAGGTTCTTAAGTCTAGACCAGCAACGTTTTGGTGCTACTTAAGAACCACTTTTCCTGGTTCAGAGCCGGTGCTTTGGCGGTTGAAACAGAAAGAACTGGTTCTGAATTAGGCTCTGGCTCCGAACCAGCACTCGAACTGCCTCGGTGGAAAAGGGGCATACGTTCTATAGTGATTTTCTTTCTAATATGACCAGGACAGGAAGATTCTAATAAAGCTAGTGAATTCTAATAAAGCTAGTCCATTGTGTGAATCATACGCAGAAGCCGAAGTCACAGAGGCTGACTAATGCATTAGCGCAGCAGTCAGAGAACATGAACCATATTTGAAAATACTTCATTTAATAGCTGTATTTTTCTTTCTAAATACAGAGGACGAAAATATCTTAAGTCACACAGTCACCCGGAATTCTGAGAAATATTACGATATTTCTATTTACACGTCAGAACTAGTATAGAGTCATTTATTGGTCTGAAAAAGGTTTGGAATATGAGGAGATATGAGTCGAGTGTTTTAGCTTTAACATTTCTCTTTGGAATAGTCAATAAGTTAAATGTTCAACTGAAAGAATCGTTCGTCGTCCATATTCAGGAAGAACATGGGAAGAAGAAAACACATGATGTTGATTGACAGGGTCACATTTAAATTGTAGAATGAAAGTCACTTTATCTCTCATTGCTTTCAATAAACATGATTCTCTGGTCAGGGTCACAGTGGATCCAGAGACTAGAAATGATGCATGAGGTAAAAATAGATTATTATTATTATACAAAATACTGTACAATGTATTTTCACCTCCTGCTTCATATATAATATTTGAATAAAGCAGTCCTGAAGGTCCTGAAGGTCATCAAGGTAGGTTACCACATTTTGTCTCTGCTAATTCTATCATATTTAAAAATAAATAAATAAATAAACAAACAAACAAACAAACAAACAAACAAACAAACAAATAAATAAATAAATAAATAAATAAATAAATAAATAAATAAACAAACACAATTTGTGAGCAATACAGTCTTTGTTAAATTTTTACTTAGGTGTTTTCTGGAATTTTTTTAATTCACAAAGTTAAACAAAACTTAATAATAATAATAATAATAATAATAATAATAATAATAATAATAATAATAAATTTAATAATAAAATTGCTCCAGAATCATGAAATAATTGTAAAATATTAAAAGAACTGAAGAATAAAAATTACTTTCAAGAAGATAGAAAAAGTGATAAACCGGAAAACTGAAAAACAACTAAACCAAAAAACATGTATATTATATAAATATAAAATCTAACTACTTATGCTAGAACTTACCTTTTTTTTAAATATACTATGTGAAAAATTGTTTGCAACCTTCCTGATTTTTTTTGCACGTTTCAGATCATGAAACAAATTTAAACATTAGTCAATGATAACACAATTAAACACAACTTTGGAGTTTTTAAATGAGGGTTTTTATTATTATGGGGAAACAAAATGCAAACCGACATGGTCCTGTGTTAAAACACACCTGAGTTCATTTTCTCTAGCCACACCCAGGCCTGATTACTGCCACACCTGTCAAGAAATCGCAATCAATAAATTACTTAAAGACCTGACTGACAAAGTGAAGTAGACCAAAAGATCGTCTAAAGCTACACATCATGCCGAGATCCAAAGAAATTGAGGAACAAATGAGAAAGAAAGTAATTGAGATCTATCAGTCTGGAAAAGGTTATAAAGGTTATAAAGCCATTTCTACTCCAGGACTCCAGCGAACCACAGCGAGTGAGAGCCATTATCCACAAATGGCAAAAAAATGGAACAGTGGTGAACGTTCCCAGGAGTGGCTGCCCGGCCAAAATTACCCCAAGAGAGGAGCAACGAGTCATCCAAGATGTCACTAAAGACCCCACAACAACATTTAAAGAACTGCAGGCCAAGTGATGGCAGAGTGATGGCAGAGTGTTGGCAGAATGTTGGCAGATTGTTGGCAGAGTGTTGGCAGAGTGATGGCAGAGTGTTGGCAGAGTGATGGCAGAGTGTTGGCAGAGTGATGGCAGAGTGTTGGCAGAGTGATGGCAGAGTGATGGCAGAGTGTTGGCAGAGTGATGGCAGAGTGATGGCAGAGTGATGGCAGAGTGATGGCGGAGTGTTGGCAGAGTGATGGCAGAGTGATGGCAGAGTGATGGCAGAATGTTGGCAGAGTGATGGCAGAGTGATGGCGGAGTGTTGGCAGAGTGATGGCAGAGTGATGGCAGAGTGATGGCAGAGTGTTGGCAGAGTGATGGCAGAGTGATGGCAGAGTGTTGGCAGAGTGTTGGCAGAATGTTGGCAGAGTGATGGCAGAGTGATGGCAGAGTGTTGGCAGAGTGATGGCAGAGTGAAGGCAGTGTGATGGCAGAGTGATGGCAGAGTGATGGCAGAGTGTTGGCAGAGTGATGGCAGAGTGTTGGCAGAGTGATGGCAGAGTGATGGCAGATTGATGGCAGAGTGTTGGCAGAGTGATGGCAGAGTGAAGGCAGTGTGATGGCAGAGTGTTGGCAGAGGGATGGCAGAGTGTTGGCAGTGTGTTGGCAGAGGGATGGCAGAGTGATGGCAGCGTGATGGCAGCGTGATGGCAGAGTCTTACAATGGCAGAGAACATAAAGGCTCATCTCAGATTTGCCAGAAAACTTCTTGAGGATCCCCAAGACTTTTGGGAAAATACTCTGTGGACTGACGAGACTAAGGTTGAACTTTTTTAGAAGGTGTGTGTCCCATTACATCTGGCGTAAAAGTGACATTGCATTTCAGAAAAAGAACATCATACTGTAGCAACAGTAAAATATGGTGGTGGTAGTGTGATGGTCTGGGGCTGTTTTGCTGCTTCGGGGCCTGGAAGACTTGCTGTGACAAATGGAACCATGAATTCTGCTGTCTACCAAAAGATCCTGAAGGACAATGTGTGGTTATCTGTTCGTGACCTCAAGCTGAAGAGAATTTGGGTTCTGCAGCAGGACAATGATCCAAAACACACCAGCAAGTCCACCTCTGACTGGCTGAAGAAAAACAAAATGAAGACTTTGAAGTGGCCGAGTCAAAGTCCTGACCTGAATCCTATTGAGATGCTGTGGCATGACCTTGAAAAGGTGGTTTATACTCAAAAACCCTCCAATGTGGCTGAATTACAACAATTCTGCAAAGATGAGTGGACAAATTCCTCCACAGTGCTGTAACAGACTCATTACAAGTTATCACAAACGCTTGATTGCAGTTCTTGCTGCTAAGGGTGGCACAACTAGTTATTAGGTTAAGGGGGCAAACACTTTTTCACACAGGGCCATGTGGGTTTGGATTTTGTTTTTCCTTAATAATAAAAACCTTTTTTTCAAAACTCCATGTTGTGTTTACTTGTGTTATCTTTGACTAATACAGTATTTACATTTGTTTGATGATCTGAAACATGAAAGTGTGACAAACATGCAAAAATATAAAAAAAATCAGGAAGGGCGCAAATACTTTTTCATTCATTTTCATTGTTTTTTTTTTTTTTTTTCTGTGCATTTTCTACACCACATATTACGGTGCAATCAGCAATTGTCAGGGGTCCAAGCACTACTTCACAAACCGCCTATAATTCTCCATTACTGCTATAACAGCTCCTTTAAACGATCCCCCATTTTTTCATTTCTTTTTTTTTTATTTTTCTCATTTACTTTATCTACGTCTACTAACATTTTAACACATTTTTAATTAATGATTCACTTAGATTGCTGACTTTGACATCTTATCTTCAAAGTTATGTCATTAAAAAGAATATTACAAGATAAATGATATGATAAAATACAAACAGCTTCATGCCTTCTCTTTCTCTTTGATCGTCTCATGTCTCTTACCTCATTTGCTTTTTTAGCCTTGCCCTCTTCTGACATTTTCAATTCCCACTTCACTCAATATCCACTTACGTTCCTCAATGCGCTAAGCTCAGGTACGATCATAAAAAAGTAGAAATGCAAAACAAAGAGCTGTTGTTTTTCTGTTTATTTTTTTTATTTCGGTCGTAAATTACATCCCACATTAACGTGTGTGCATAACTCCCACTCTGAAGGCATTTGGAGAGAGAGAGAGAGAGAGAGAGAGAGAGTGTGTGTGTGTGTGTGTGTGTGTGTGTGTGTGTGTGTGTGTGTGTGTGTGTGTGTGTGTTGTCTGCAACCCTTCAGGCAAGGCACTACAGTAAGTAAAGGGCATGTTATTCTGTGCTTCATATATTTTCAAGTTATTCTCCGGTTTTCTTTCCAATACGAATTCAAAATGAAAAGTAGATTTTGTTATAAAAGGTTGTCTCAAAGATTTGTTCTTCTATCTTTCTTCTCCAATTCTTTCTCCAACAAGCGAATGTCCTTCACAAAGCTGGGAAAGTTTTCAGAAAGAGGAAGATTATCCACTCTATCAGCTCTTGACATACAATCCGTATTAGAAATGCTGGTTGTTTGACAATTCAAAAACACTGTAGATATTTTTCAATAGAATCCTTTCCAATTCAATTGCTGCCAATCTTAGGCATCATCTGTCTCCTACAATTGCCTGACAGCTAACGGTCTTAGAAGGTGAAGGCTGACGCATGTTTCCTCTGAGTAACATATACTGTAGACTCAGAGGGAAATTTACTCACATGAATTTCGCCGTGTTGGCGACTGCACGTTGAAATGCTACTTGAATATAATTTGATTTGAAACATTTTACCCAAACACAATTAGTATATTTCATATTTAATATTTCATTCTATTATTATTCTTAATTTAGTTTTTTAATTTAGTTTGTTTTTATGCAGGGGGCACGTTGGCTTAGTGGTTAGCACGTTCGCCTCACACCTCCAGGGTTGGGGGTTCGATTCCCGCCTCCACCTTGTGTTTGTGGAGTTTGCATGTTCTCCCTGTGCCTCGGGGGTTTCCTCTGGGTACTCCGGTTTCCTCCCCCGGTCCAAAGACATGCATGGTAGGTTGATTGGCATCTCTGGAAAAAAATTGTCCGTAGTGTGTGAGTGTGTGAGTGAATGAGTGTGTGCCCTGCGATGGGTTGGCACTCCGTCCAGGGTGTATCCTGCCTTGATGCCCGATGACACCTGAGATAGGCACAGGCTCCCCGTGACCCGAGAAGTTCTGATAAGCGGTAGAAAATGAATGAGTGAGTGAGTGTTTTGATGCACAGTCTAAGGAGGAGTAGGCAAGGTATAATGTGTATGTGATATGTGATGTAATAACTGCGTATATAACCGTGCTATTTATTTATCACTAGACTAGATTCTCTACCAACTGCATTCGATTCACTAAAAACTGCATTCATACGACTCTATCTACACATCCGTTTGCATTTGATTCACTACTACCACAGTCAATTCGCAAACTTTTGCATTTGATTCACTACCTACACCATTCGATTCACTATCTATACATTTGATTCACAAACTACTGCATTCAATTCACTGTCTACTGTATTCGATTCTCTACCTACGCCATTTGATTCGCTATCTCCTGCTTTTAATTCATTGCCAACTGCATTTGATTCACTACCTAATGCTATTCATTCTATTCACCACCTCATACATTTGATCCACTGTCTACTACATTCGATTCACTGTCTACTGCACTTGATTCCCTTGCTACTGCATTTGATTCACCTTCTACTGCATTCGGTTCACAACATACTGCATTCGATTCACTACCTACTGCATTCATCCCACTGCATTCGCTTAAAAACCCACTGCATTCGAATAACAATGCAAATGTTTTTTTTTTCTTGATTAAACCTTTAACAAGTTAACAATGTCCCCAGGTGTTGTTACATTTATGGTAAAACTACAATGAATAACGTTTAATACCTCTAGCACTTACACTTATAAAGAGCCAACACGTTGCCTTCAGCTATTTTTGACTCTGACAGCTCCTCCGCAAAAGTCCTGTTTCCTTATGGGAAAGCACCATCTGCATTGGCTCTATACTGTAAAATCTCAGTGGAGGCAGTAGATCATCAGGGAATTTCTCACCTACTGTTTTACGAATACTGAGACCTCAGACATACTATTCCTTAGGTATAATGCTCTTCGCTTACTTGTATACAGGGACGGTTCTAGGATTTCATCTTTAGGGGGTTTTAGCCCTCAGTGAGAATTTAAAACCAGAAGAGTTTTATATTATATATTATATGACTACATAGTAAGCCAAAAGTTCTGGTATTATTTAAAAAGGCAAAAGTGGACACCAAAATTTTATGCATGATGTAATGATGCCAGTCTTGAATCAGATCAGTTCATGTATGTGTGTATTCTCTACAAACAGTGTGTCCGATGAATGCAGTCATTAATAAAAAAAATATTCACAAGACAAAGACCAAATCAATAAATGTTATTTTTATTTAGTATTAAATGGATTGTTTGCATTAATATTTTGTTTGTGCTACAACTCTGGTAATAAGAATAGTGACATTTCACTGCTTTTGGTTGTCGTCTTTCCACCGATTAACGTTATAGATAAACGCCTCCAGCTCTGACTGCGCGTGCACGCTGCGCGTACCTGTGCTTCTACGTTCATATAAAGCAGACAGCTGATGACACACTTTTGAAAGACTACAACACGCGTGTAAAAGCAGAGTAAAAAAAAATCGTTCTTAGATTAAACTGATAAATAATTTTCTTTCCCATCGACGACATGTCCTGGATTTTAACGTCATTTTCATTGTTTATTTATGAAAGTAAAAATTATACTTATAGTTTTAAGATGGTTGAGATCACAGACAGGGGGCTGAAGCCACCATAAAAAAGGCCTACCGCCCCTGCTTGTATAGTTCAGTAATAGTGATATTCAGCTTTGAGTATATTGAGTATATTATTACTATTATAGCTGTATGTAAACTCTCTCATCGTTGTCCTACCTGAGAAATACGAAATCATTGTAAGACTGATGGAACATGGAACGCTCTTTACCGCTAGGCTAACGGATATAAGCGATGCTATAACAGCAGAGACAAAAGCATCTGTTTTATATATCTTTTTCCACTGTCCCTTTCCATACAATTTGAAATTGCCAATAGACGTAAATGAGGGAAATCGGATTCCTGGGAAATTTCTGCCTGAACATAAATTCAGCAGAAGGCAGGCAGGACATCCTTCCTCTATGGAAAATGATGTATGAAATCTGATCATAAGGGGTGACTGGAGACGCAGTTAGTGATGTCCACTTCCAGGTGTGAACTTAGCCTCAGATTAATGCTGTGTTCAAGTTCTCCTTAGACGTTTATATGTGGTAATTCTTCAGAGGTGGGAATTTGGGAAAAGAAAAAAAATAGACAATGTGAGATTTAGTTTTTTCATCAATGACAAGGAAGTTTATTTAGCTCAGAGGTGCCTTGTCTAGTATAGAATCTGTAGACTTTCATTCAAATCAAGCAGGAGCATCAATCAATCAATCAATCAATCAATTAATCAATCAATCAATTAATCAATCAATCAATCAATCAATCACTTGGTGTTCAGTACACTCAGGTGTGGTTGCTTCTTGGTTGGAATAAAAACTGCACCCACATCAGCCCTGTTCTGATAACTAAACACCCTTGATGTAGCCTTACTGCAAAATTACGACTTAAATCATCCAATCTGCTCTAAACATCATATTAATCAAGATCCATTTAAGACATCATGAGATTTTGTTATTGAAACACCCCCACCAACCTCCTGAGCTATAATTACGACATAATGGAAGTGGTAAAGTTCTTATACTTCATGTAGTGATTAAAATCTTTCTGCTTGATCTTATCAAGAAGGCACCAGCATGCCATGATTGGGTGTGACAGCCCCAGAATTCAGCCTCATAAATCAAATCCCCCAAGAAATAGATGAAACCATTCAGCACTTTTTAACCATTTTTGTTTTCATTTCTATTGCCAAATGAGTCAAACCAGGAAAGAAGAAGAAATAAACGGCTCATCCTAATGGTGTAATGGTTCATTCATTCATTCATTTTCTACCGCTTATCCGAACTTCTCGGGTCACGGGGAGCCTGTGCCTATCTCAGGCGTCATCGGGCATCAAGGCAGGATACACCCTGGACAGAGTGCCAACCCATCACAGGGCACACACACACTCTCATACTACGGACAATATTCCAGAGATGCCAATCAACCTACCATGCATGTCTTTGGACCAGGGGAGGAAACCGGAGTACCCGGAGGAAACCCCCGAGGCACGGGGAGAACATGCAAACTCCACACACACAAGGCGGAGGCGGGAATCGAACCCACATCCCTGGAGGTGTGAGGCAAACGTGCTAACCACTAAGCCACCGTGCCTCCCCCTTATTTTAACCATTTAACTTGAAAATGGTTAATGGAGAACTATAAGCCTAATTTCCATTAAGATCACCATCCAATCACCTTATTGATTGAAAGCTTATCACACTACCGATAATCCACACATATAGTCTTCAAAAATTAGGTCAAAATCCATAAGCATCCTATTCACTTCACTTCCTCACTACCTAGTGTACAGTATAACATCTCTGTAGACCAAATACGGTATAGTGCACTCCATGTGCCTGATAGAAAGCTATTCGTCTAGTAGGGATTTAGTCGATATATCATTTAGCATTACCAATTTTTACACATCGTCTCTTTCACTTCCCCCATCTTCATTGGAGTCGCTTTTGGTCAGAAGACTCGAAATAAGTATAAATTAGACAAGCACATTGTTTCGAGATGGAAAACGAAGGCAAGAAATCAATCAGGATATGGAGTAGTTCATATGGTACACCAATATATTTCTCCCGCTCGTTACACTTCCTGCAAATTCTGCACAATATCTGGCTTCACTCGTATTCCTGCCTTGCTTGAAAATGATTCGTTTTATTGACTACTGTACGTGTGTCTCCGATATTCGTAGGACCATAACAATGAATGCATAATTGAATATCCCGGTGACTGATAAGAGTTATACAAAAGAGAGAGCAGAAAATTCTACGTATCTAATATGTTAATATAGACAACCGTGTCTGGATTTATCTCTGCATAACAAAGGATGCCTGAAGTCTTAAAATTTTGACTGATTTCGTAAAATATTCAAGCATGAGCTGATGTGAGTGAGGAGAAACCATAAATAATTCATTCTTTATGCCCTTCCATACGCTCAGACATAAAAAAAAAAATCATATTGGTATAATTAGTTTTCCCAGCGGTGTAAAACTCAACTGCCTTTTAATTGTGTAATAATCTACAGTATGAAAGGCACACATTTTTTTAAATAAATTATCATCCCCAAAAAATATGTACTACTGTATGTGTTTCATCAGAACATGTAGTGAACATGTGTTTCTTTAATGGAGTGAGGTCCGGTGTGGTGCGGTGTGGTGCGTTGGAGTACACACACTGCTGCGTGAGGCTCGAAGTCAGTATTCCTGGTATTGATTCCAGCCCATGATGGAGAGTGACAGACCATGAGGGTATAAAATGGTTCGCTTTGCAGAGTCTCTCAGCCTCCTCTTGGTTTTCAGGAGAAGTGAGAAACTACTGTGAGTCGTGAAAAAAAAGACGAGAAAAGTGGGAGAGGCTAGCGAACTACGGGTGTCAAGACATTACAATATCAGAATTTTCTTTCTTTGATATCGACAGAGATACGTTGAAAATAAAACGTAAGACCTGTCATTAAACACAGATTCATTAATCGATGCAAAAAAGCAAGAGAAAATATTTTCAATGCAATCAAATGTATGTCGTATTTATTTCCTATTATACAGTCACAATAAAACAAACATTAATATGATTTTTATTCATTCTATTTATTTCTATTCTATTTTACATGCCTACTTATCCCAACCTTTACGATTATTGTTCTATTTACAGTATTTCTATAAAAATAATAAATACTAAAATAATAATAATAATAATAATAATAATAATAATAATAATAATAATAGTATTTAAAGCTTGAAATAACTTAATAATCATATATTTGGTTTATTTGTAATCTTAGTAAAGAAAAAAATGCTAGCTTCCACTTGCTAAGATTTAGCCTTTTGCCCATAATTTCTCTTTTTTAGACAATATATATACCAGCTATCAAACAATCCACAACATCTAAGCGCTGTAGATTGTAATGTTTGGAGGCTAATCCAAAAGTTAGCAAAATAAACTGAATCTGTGGTAGGAAAATAAAATCACAAAATCACTGAATATTTAATGACAGATGTAGAAGCGAGTGAAGAACGACTGAATGTCATTGAGTGTACAGTAGCATGTCATGGGTGTAGCATAACTCAGTTTCCGGTGTGTATTTAATCATATTTCATAAAGTGATTGGTCGTATGTATTCGCTTTAAGTATTATTTATAACATATTTAATAAAATGCAAATGAAATATGATTAAAATAAAAACTGAAATAAACAGATTCACATGCAGCCAACTACAAATGTAATTAGCTTGTTAGCATTATTGTAGCTCTGAAATGATTACTAATGATTTCTAACTTTATCTAACGTTTGTTTGCTTCTTGATTTTAAAAAACAACCATTAGCTAGAAATCTTGCAAGGATATTTAAAAGAACAAAGTATTTTGTACAAAGTAAAATACAAAAATATTAAGGATATGTTAAGGATATCGATTCAGCAGTGTCTCGATATGTAGTACCCCTTAGTACTAAGTGCCCTAACTTGATATACTGAATCATATACTAGGGAGATAGGTAGCTGATTGAGACACGACCATAGAGTAGAAAGCCAACCGATTTGATTTGTCATTCTGTATATTACTCACCATGATAACGATATAAATAAATAAATAAATAAATAAATAAATAAATAAATAAATAAATAAATAAAATCATTCAGCACAACTGAGTCATAGATCATGTGTAGTGTTTCATAAGTTTCATAAGTCTTGAAGTTGAAATATGTAAGTCAGGAACTGTACAGATCCATCCTACACACAAATGTAAATTAGTTTCTGGTTTCCAGAAAATCTTTCCATTTCCATCTTCCATGCTTCACACTTCTGTGCATGTTGTCCAAGAAGCTTTTTAGAAAATGCTTAATGAGTTTACTGAGATTGCTGCCACAGCTTCTGACCCCAGAGGCCATTTGCCTTTGCCGCTGGGCAACTGGAGCTCTAGGGACACTTTTTAGGGCTTGATTGCAAGTAACACTGTTTTGGCTTATTCATATCTGGCAGCACGATGCCAATTAATGGCTCCTCATGTGTTTCAGCAGACCCGACTCCCGCTGCGCTCGAGCCCAGCAAGCTTTCTCCGGTGCTAGTAAACTGAGCTGGAAATGCTTTGCATAATTATTAGGCTTCATGTAGAAGTGACAATTTACGAAATGTAAATCCGAGGAAAGCAAATACTCTGGGAGATATCCTAGTGTTTGTAGAGATGGAGGGAAAATATACAGCTAATAATTTCAGACAAAATAACCTTGGTGTGCTTGAACAGTAAAGACAAGGACCTTTTTGAAATCTATGTGCATTAAGTGCTTTCAAGAGGCAAGTAAACATAAAGCGATCTATTTTCATGATTGTAGAACATGAACAAAAACAAGGCTTAAGACTAGTGCATTGTATACATTGTTGTACACATTCACATTTATGTGATTAGATAATCAGATTGTAATCAGGGTCGGTTCCAGCCAATTACGTTACAGTGGGCTGGTACAAATAATAGGTGAACGATCAGCAGTAGAGAAGCTCCCAAAGCCCCCACCCACCCCCCTTATTTGTGCTTCGGGGGTGGGGCTTTTATTGTGTATGGCACGTCAATGTCCATTGGCTGCAGGCTGCCCATCCAATCAGAAGTTATAAATCATGCTGGTAGTTTTTGTGTTATTTTTCCCTTTCGTTAAAATATAAATAAATCTTTCATTGGGGGGACAAGACCCAAATTTGGGTGGGCTTAGCTTACCCCTGCCCACTGCTACAGCTGGCCCTATCATAATGAATACAATCATTAAGTCAAGAGCAGTTTATTTTTACCAAATTCATGATTTAATGATTTTGCGATTGGAGAAATTAACGCAAAATGAAACTATTTTTCGAAACTGTTGAAAATTACCGCAGATTTTCAACAGATTCGGGCCGAGACGCTTCGTTTTGTCCACAACAAACTCACAAAAAAAATCTCCAGGGATCAATTAAAAATAAATGTGAAAATTTGGGCGTCAGAGTTCAGTGAAAGTTCAGATCATTACACAGAGATAGACAGACTTTATCTGCACTTTAAACTCTCCAGTCTTCCTGTAGAGAATTTTTAATATCAGATAAAAAACATGAACCTTTCAAAATATCAGCATAATCAGGAAAATTGGATTTTATATATATATTTTTTTGCATACTTGAGTAGATCAAGTCAATATGAGCGTAAATGGCTGAACAAAAGCTTCAGATTGAACAGTGTCACTGATTCCCCAAAGCTCCTCCTGAACAAGTCTACTGAGACCCACTACACAAGCTTCTCTCATTGCTCTGATTTTATCCACCTCCACATAAGATAACTTGAAAAAAAATAAAAAATACCATCCTCTCATCTCCAGAAACCTCTTGTGGTAGTTGAAAGAGCTTCGATGTCTTCTAATTGAAGTTAGTTTTGTTTCAAGTGAAGACCAGGTTCATATCAGCCAGGCCTTTGCTGTGAGTCATAGTCATCATTTTAACAGTGTGTGTGTGTGTGTGTGTGTGTGTGTGTGTGTGTGTGTGTGTGTGTGTGTGTGTGTCTGTGTCTGTGTCTGTGTCTGTGTCTGTGTGTGAGAAAAACATGAATTAGATTTTTTTTGCTATTATATGCAAAGACTAATATATTATTTCTATTCTATTTTATTCTACTCTATTGCTATTTTAAATACTAATTGCTTGGTTAATGCTAGAACACTTACACTGATGGAAATGAAGTTTGTGTAGAAACTGATTTATTATTAAGACACAAGATTGTAATTTGAACCACTATTGAATATATATTCTAAATTTATACTTCTACAAACTTCTACAAAAATAAAATATTTCGCACAGAAATGATGGGAAGGCATCTTCCACACACTGT